>NC_133358.1:33055804-33180804 GCF_030506205.2 Paramisgurnus dabryanus | reverse complement strand
AACACCAAGTCCAAACTCAAAAATACTTCTCACAGAAATCATACCAGGAGAATCAGCGTCACCTGAAACGCCTAGAAAACTTGATCCCTGGGGGTGACAAAAAAAATCTCAGGGGGTGCACTTCCAGGGGGTGCACTCTTCGTATTTATGCCTATAACCTAACCCTAACCCTAACGCCTAGAAAACTTGGTCCCTGGTGACAACATTTTCATACACATACTGAAAAAACAACCATTTCCATCGTCATAACCCTAACCCTTCCACCATCATGTTTAGCACCCTCGAAATAGTATATATAGCTGACAAATTTGTATTTAAAACTAAAAAAATTTGGAGTGCACAACTTCTAGGAGGGTGCATTCAAAAACGGAAATTCCGATCGACTCAAAAACAACACCATCATGTTTGGCACCCTCGAAATAGTATATATAGACATGAAATTTGTACACAACTGTAAAAAAAAAAAAAAAAAAAAACTTTGCAGTAACGTATCTCGGCCGGTGGTGGCGCTATCGAGTCGAAACCACGCCCAATCGATCGGGCGTCCTCCAATTAGTATATATACCAAGTTTCGAGACTCTACTATAAATTTTGAAAGAGATATGGAGAAAAAACTCATTCAGAGGCAACATATCTGGAGGCAACATATTCGTTTTAAGCCTATAGCCTAACCCCCCCCTAACCTAACCCTAACCTAACCCTAACCTAACCTAACCTAACCTAACCTAACCTAACCTAACCCTAACCCTAACCTAACCTAACCTAACCCTAACCTAACCTAACCCTAACCCTAACCTAACCCTAACCCTAACCCTAACCCTAACCCTAACACCTAACCTAACCCTAACCCTAACCCTAACCCTAACCCTAACCCTAACCCTAACCCTAACCTAACCCTAACCCTAACCTAACCCTAACCTAACCCTAACCCTAACCTAACCCTAACCCTAACCCTAACCCTAAACCTAAACCTAACCCTAACCCTAACCCTAACCTTCTCCTTCCCACTTTTTATTCTGAACCCAATTCTAAAATGTGTATTATTGGCAATTCCGTTTTCTGTGTTTCTCTGTTAAAAACCTTTTTTTTATTTAAATAACATCCTCTCCTGATTTTAGATTGTTTTTTCATTTTTTTATTACACACATTGAAAGAACTTTATAACTTTAGACTGAACTACCTTTGACACATTATTTTAATTTTCCCAGAGTGAATGTTTTTAAGTATACCTGTGCCAGTGCTGCCTGAAAAGGCCTTCATTCCCCTAACCTAACCCTAACCCTAACCCTGGGGGTGACAAAAAAAATCTCAGGGGGTGCACTTCCAGGGGGTGCACTCTTCGTATTTATGCCTATAACCTAACCCTAACCTAACCTTCCGTTCTCGAGATATAAGCATTTTAATGTTTATTTCCGGTTTTACACAGACTTCCGGTTATCACAGGAAGTCGAGGGTGGTACCAAAAGAAGCGCAATCAAAAAGGGAACACTTTGAACCTGGTTTGAAGTCTCTACGACCTTCCTATCAAGAGATATTTGAGGATCAGTCATTTGACTGATCCTGCATTTACCCCTTATACCTAACCCTAACCCTAACCTAACCTAACCTAACCCTAACCCTAACCTAACCCTAACCCTAACCCTAACCCTAACCCTAACCTTCTCCTTCCCACTTTTTATTCTGAACCCAATTCTAAAATGTGTATTATTGGCAATTCCGTTTTCTGTGTTTCTCTGTTAAAAACCTTTTTTTTATTTAAATAACATCCTCTCCTGATTTTAGATTGTTTTTTCATTTTTTTATTACACACATTGAAAGAACTTTATAACTTTAGACTGAACTACCTTTGACACATTATTTTAATTTTCCCAGAGTGAATGTTTTTAAGTATACCTGTGCCAGTGCTGCCTGAAAAGGCCTTCATTCCCCTAACCTAACCCTAACCCTAACCCTGGGGGTGACAAAAAAAATCTCAGGGGGTGCACTTCCAGGGGGTGCACTCTTCGTATTTATGCCTATAACCTAACCCTAACCTAACCTTCCGTTCTCGAGATATAAGCATTTTAATGTTTATTTCCGGTTTTACACAGACTTCCGGTTATCACAGGAAGTCGAGGGTGGTACCAAAAGAAGCGCAATCAAAAAGGGAACACTTTGAACCTGGTTTGAAGTCTCTACGACCTTCCTATCAAGAGATATTTGAGGATCAGTCATTTGACTGATCCTGCATTTACCCCTTATACCTAACCCTAACCTAACCTTCCGTTCTCGAGATATAAGCATTTTAATGTTTATTTCCGGTTTTACACAGACTTCCGGTTATCACAGGAAGTCGAGGGTGGTACCAAAAGAAGCGCAATCAAAAAGGGAACACTTTGAACCTGGTTTGAAGTCTCTACGACCTTCCTATCAAGAGATATTTGAGGATCAGTCATTTGACTGATCCTGCATTTACCCCTTATACCTAACCCCTAACCTAACCTATACCTAACCTAACCCAACTCTAACCCCAACTCTAACACCAACTCTAACCCCAACTCTAACACCAACCCTAAAAATTTTCAAAAAAACACCAAGTCCAAACTCAAAAATACTTCTCACAGAAATCATACCAGGAGAATCAGCGTCACCTGAAACGCCTAGAAAACTTGATCCCTGGGGGTGACAAAAAAAATCTCAGGGGGTGCACTTCCAGGGGGTGCACTCTTCGTATTTATGCCTATAACCTATACCTAACCTAACCCAACTCTAACCCCAACTCTAACACCAACTCTAACCCCAACTCTAACACCAACCCTAAAAATTTTCAAAAAAACACCAAGTCCAAACTCAAAAATACTTCTCACAGAAATCATACCAGGAGAATCAGCGTCACCTGAAACGCCTAGAAAACTTGATCCCTGGGGGTGACAAAAAAAATCTCAGGGGGTGCACTTCCAGGGGGTGCACTCTTCGTATTTATGCCTATAACCTAACCCTAACCCTAACGCCTAGAAAACTTGGTCCCTGGTGACAACATTTTCATACACATACTGAAAAAACAACCATTTCCATCGTCATAACCCTAACCCTTCCACCATCATGTTTAGCACCCTCGAAATAGTATATATAGCTGACAAATTTGTATTTAAAACTAAAAAAATTTGGAGTGCACAACTTCTAGGAGGGTGCATTCAAAAACGGAAATTCCGATCGACTCAAAAACAACACCATCATGTTTGGCACCCTCGAAATAGTATATATAGACATGAAATTTGTACACAACTGTAAAAAAAAAAAAAAAAAAAAAACTTTGCAGTAACGTATCTCGGCCGGTGGTGGCGCTATCGAGTCGAAACCACGCCCAATCGATCGGGCGTCCTCCAATTAGTATATATACCAAGTTTCGAGACTCTACTATAAATTTTGAAAGAGATATGGAGAAAAAACTCATTCAGAGGCAACATATCTGGAGGCAACATATTCGTTTTAAGCCTATAGCCTAACCATCAGAGCTCTATTAAGGGTTAGGGTTAGGGTTAGGGTTAGGGTTAGGGTTAGGGTTAGGGTAAGGTTAGGGTTAGGGTTAGGGTTAGGGTTAGGGTTAGGGTTAGGGTTAATAATAACCCTATTATTAAAAATTTATGTTTTTCTTACAATTATGTTTTACATTTTGGGGTCATAAGGGCCAGTAGTGTAAAAAGGAAACAAGGACTATTTAAAGATTAATTATGAGCGTTTAAGACCATCAAGTGCAAGCCTGAAAGATCTGCATGTGCATGTTTGTTCCTCCTAAAAGTTATGGACAGCAGATATTTTTATTCTTATGTATTTTCTACACTTATGTAAGGTGTCCGGTTATGTGTAGGGGAGAACAGGGGCGAAAGTACCTTTTTTCAGAAAAACTTAGGGATAGGGTAAAGATAATGTTTCAGACAGAGATATATTTTTGCTGTGGTCAGTAACTCAGTAAAATATGTGTGGTCTATCAATACCATGTGGAATTTTGAACAAATTTAAAACAACTAGTATAATTTCCCTTTTAACATAAGTGGTGAATTGTTATCTTTTTTAACAAAATAAAACAAGAGAGATTTTCGGGTTACACTTGTTTTTATTAAATATGCATGACTATGAACTCTTTAATATGTAACTGCATATGGGGTTCCGGATGTGTCAAAATAATGTCGTCTGCTTTATACAATACATTTGTATATGTCCATTGAAATTGTCTGTATATGTCGTCTGTTTACGGACGTCGTCCTCCCTGTCGTCTGAATATGTCGTCTGAATATGTCGTCCTCCGTGTCGTCTGTATATGTCGTCTGAATATGTCGTTCTCCATGTCGTCTGTATATGTCGTTCTCCCTGTCGTCTGTATATGTCGTTCTCCCTGTCGTCTGTATATGTCGTTCTCCCTGTCGTCTGTATATGTCGTTCTCCCTGTCGTCTGTATATGTCGTTCTCCCTGTCGTCTGTATATGTCGTTCTCTCTGTCGTCTGTATATGTCGTGGGAGAACGTCTGTATATGTCGTTCTCTCTGTCGTCTGTATATGTCGTTCTCCCACCTGTCCAATGCTCGTGTTAATGTCGCCCTGTTCAGCTTTGCCTTTAATGAAGTGTCTATTCAAGATAGCATCCGTTGGCAAACACGATTTACACAACTCCGCCCATTATTATTTTTTATTTATGAGTAAAAAAAATTTAATTTCAAATGCCATAATAAGTCTTACACTGTAAAAAATAAATCAGAAGCAGGGCGCACAAATATTGGGCAAATGTTATAATAATTAAAGGGTAACAAGCAGGGGTCATTCCTATGAGGTTTCATACAGTTTAAAGATGGAAAATACCTACTGTTACGGCTTCCAATAAGCTGTAACGTTGGGGAATGTAGAAGGCTTTGACGCGTGATTAAAAGGTCCATGCAGTCAGGAATAAGATTAAAGACAGCTCTTTATTGCTTCATCCAAAACATTCTTCATGAACAGCAATGTATAATCCATATCTTCAAAAACGCCATATCATCAAAGACAAACAAAGTCACTTATCTCCCCGCACGCCACCAGTTGTCACGGTAAAAAACCGTATGCTTCCTCCCCAACTACACACCTGTCAGTCATTAGACTTGTGCTTAATTATATAGGTCACCAAGTGCCACCTAGTGGACATCAACAAAATGGCTCCTACACACCGGCCCCTTAATTAATTATGGAAGCATAACATAATAATTACAAACTCACATAAAGGAGACATTTTAATTATGAATTACTTTCAAATTCATGACCTTTTACAAAAACAGTATATGGCTACACACCATTCAAATCAGTCATTAGAATCTAAAAGAAGACACAGTTTTCTTATAGGCCTTTCTAGAACACTGCTCTTGGTTTTAATCTTAACTGTACGCACAAGTCCCTTTTCGTCTGGAAAAGTTTCCAGTACTCTGCCAAGTGGCCATGAACCACGTGGGGCAGCTTGGTCCAGTAAAAGTACAATGTCCCCAGGCTTAAGACTTGGTCTTTCCTTTGTCCACTTTTGACGCCCTTGTAGAAGAGGTAGATACTCACGCAGCCATCTTTTCCAAAAAAGATCAGCTATATATTGTACCTGCTTCCATCTTCTTTTTACGTACATGTCTGCCTTTTCAAACAGACCAGGTGGTAAAGCAGGCTTGCCTTTCATGAGTAGAAGATGGTTCGGAGTTAAAGCTTCAAGATCGTTGGGGTCGTCAGATAACTTTGTAATAGGACGGTCATTTAAAATAGATTCCACTTCACACAGAATAGTATGGAAGGATTCATCATCCAAAGTCTGCTGGCGAAGTACAGAACATAGAATATTCCTGACCATACGAATAATGCGCTCCCATGCGCCTCCAAAATGGGAACCTGATGGTGGATTAAAATTCCACTGAACTCCTGCTTGAAGTAATTCCTTTTCAATTTGGTGAATATTCCATGCAGAGATAGCTTCCTTTAGTTCTCTGTTGGCACCAATAAAATTAGTCCCATTGTCTGATCTGATGTGTACAACTTGACCTCTTCGAGAAATGAATCTCCTTAAAGCATTTATACATCCATCAGTGTCTAGTGAATAAGCCACCTCGAGGTGCACTGCTCTACTTGCCATACATGTAAAGATGACTCCGTAGCGTTTTACATTAGTACGACCTCTTTTGACTTCGATGGGGCCAAAATAATCTACTCCAACATTTGTGAATGGTGGATGATCAGGAGTTATTCGTTCAAGGGGAAGATCAGCCATCTTTTGCTCACTTGCCATTCCTCTGAAACGCTTGCAGACTACACATTTAGAAATTACCTTTCTAGCAGCCGCATTAGCATTTGTAATCCAGTAGTTTTGTCTCAGTTTAGACAGCATATGATTTCTCCCACAATGACCTAGTAGTTCATGAATATGACGAAGTAGAAGACGTGAAATGTGCTGATCTTTGTGTAGTATGATGGGATGTTTAGTTTGAACAGGCATAGCTGCCTTACGGAGTCTCCCTCCAACTCGTAGGATGTCATTATCCAGGACAGGGTCTAACCTATATAGACTGCTCCCTTTTCTGACGCCACTTGATCCACATTTTAATGCTTCAATCTCTTCTTGGAATTTTTGTTGTTGACTAAAACAAACAATAGCCATTTCAGATTCTAAGAGATTTTCCAATGACAATGACTGTTTATCCAGAGTTGTTTTGAACATGTTCATTTGTGCATCCATGGAGGATTTAGAAGTGCCAAGTGCAGTGCCATTTGTAGTCAATAACTCCTTCCTTTTGAGACATAACTTCCTTAATAGCTTCTTCAACTTAAGAATCCAAGCAATTGCAACTTTAAGTCTCTTCCAATCTGAAAAATAAGAGATGAACTGGCTAGTGGCATTTTGTTTGTCCTGCAGGATGACAGCATTTACCTTAATATCTTGTTTGACTTCTGGATCATCTGATGGAATTATGCTTTCCTCTATTGGAGACATCTGATAGTCGTCTGTTCTCCAAAGGAAACTGGGACCCTCAATCCATCTTTTGCTGTGTATAAAGGTGTTGATCTGCATTCCACGGGAAGCATCATCTGCAGGATTTTCCTTTGTGGAAACATATCTCCATTGCTGAAGCAGTGTTCTCTCTCTTACATATGACACTCTATTAGCAACAAAAGTCTTAAAACGTTTATCCTCATTCTTGATGTACTTGAGCACAGTCATGCTATCGGTCCAAAAGACAGAGTTGTCTAACTGAATCTTTAACTCCTTCTTCAACATTTCATCTACCTTAACAGCAAGCACAGCAGCTGTTAATTCCAGACGGGGAATGGTCACTTGCTTGAGGGGTGCTACCCTGGCTTTACCAAGAAGAAATGACACATGCACTTTATCTCTGTTCTTCATTTTGAGGTAAGTAACTGTGCCATATCCCTTCTCACAGGCATCTGAAAAATGATGTAAGCAGGCATCAGTTATCTCTCCAAAATCTGGAGGCTTGAAACATCGATTTACTTGAAAGTGTGCCATCTTGTTCAATTCAGAAATCCAATGGGTCCACTGACTCTGAAGTCCCGGAGGTATTTGTTCATCCCAACTCAACCTCTGCCTACACATCTCCTGTAGAAGTAGTTTGGCAGGCAATGTTAAAGGAGCGATAAATCCCATAGGATCATATACTGAGCTCACAACTGACAAGATTCCCCTTCTTGTACATTGTTGGGATTTCAACTGCATCCTGAATTGAAATGTATCATTTTCTGCATCCCACTGAAGACCCAAAGTTCTTTCCACTGGTAATTTGTCTCGGTCAAGATCCAAGCACCGAATGTCTTTACTTCGGTGTTCTTCTGGAATAGATTGCAACACTTTACGATCATTACTGATCCATTTAGTCAGGCAGAAACCACCCTTCTGACATAAGGCAATAAGATCCTTTATCAAAACAATAGCTTCACCCTCAGAAGAGATGCTCTTTAAACTATCATCCACATAGAAACAATCAAAGACTGTTTCAACTACTTCAGATGGAAAAAATGATTGATTATCTTCAGCAGTTCGCCTTAATGCAAAACAAGCACAGCTTGGAGAAGACACAGCTCCAAATGGATGAACTATCATCCTGCAAGTAGTGAGTTCTTGATTCAGGTTTCCGTCAGACCACCACAGAAATCGAAGGAAATCTACATCCTCTTCTGCCACCCTGACCTGGTGAAACATAGCTTGAATGTCAGCCATCAAGGCTATGGGCTCCTGTCTAAATCGTAGCAAAACTCCTAGAAGTGAATTTGTAAAGTTGGGACCTTGCAATAGTTGATTGTTCAATGATGTTCCTTTGAATGTTGCCCCACAATCAAATACCACTCTTAGGGTTCCTTTCTTTGAATGGAATACTCCATGGTGAGGAACATACCAGACTTTTCCATCATCACGCTTCAACTGGTCTGGTGGCACCATTTCTGCATAACCTTTCTCCAGAACATCAGCAATGAACTTTGTGTATTCTTCATGAAGTTTTTCATTCCTTTCCAACTTCCTCTTCAAACCACTACAGCGCTGTTTGGCAACACACAAATTGTCAGGTAACTTGACATCATTACGAAATGGTAGCTTCAAACTATAGTGACCATGCTGTAATTTGACAGAGTCCTTCATTATTTTCATAAACTGTAGATCTTCTCTAGACATCTCATTCTTATCCACAAGATTTTCACTGAAGTCCTGGTTATACTGATTGTGAAGCAAGTGCTCAAGCTTTCCGATTGAAATCCTGTTGACTGTAACAGAAGGTGAACCAATTTCATCCCCACAGTCATTACTCCTTTCAGAAAGTCCACTGACTACCCATCCTACTAGGGTTCTAAAAGCATATGGTCCATTACCATGGCTATTAATTATTTCCCAAGGTTCCATTACTTGAGATGCATTAGCTCCAATCAGTAAATCAACATCAGCTTCAATGTGTGGAATTTTCACTCTGTCCAGATATGGCCAATTGGATAACTCCTTTTGAGTTACAATATTGTCAGAATTGACAGGCATGTCCCTTTGTGTGTATACTTCAGGAAGGGCAAAGAAATTATTACTGCCTATACCACTTATCTCCAAGTTTGTCACAGCATTACAAGACACAGATTGCTCTTGACCCATAGTGCGCAGAAAAATTTTAACCTTTTTTCCTCTGATGTTCAGGTCATTCATCAGCTTCTCAGAACAGAATGTAGCTGAACTCCCTGGGTCCAAGAATGCATACGTTTGAATCAATTTGTCGCCTTTGACTGATTTCACTTGAACTGGAACGATTGGCATTAAGCATTTATCGTTACCGGCCCCTGTTTGTCCACAAGTTTGAGCAGAAACTTGGTTGCTTCTCCTTTCAGCATCTTCTTTAGATGGATTTACAGCTGGTGCCTTTTGATGTATGTGTAAAACTGTAGGATGCATTTGCTCACACACTTCACAAACAAGGCGGTTTTTACATTCTTTACTTACGTGTCCTAACATCAAACAACCAAAACAAATGCCTTTTGCTTTCAAGAATTCAATCCTTTCTCGTTGTGACTTCTTCTTTAAAGCATAACACCTTTCAAGGACATGATTTCCCAGACAGAACAAGCAAGTTCTCTTAGCATTCGTCTTAGGTACAAATTGATTTCCCTGTTGCTGTACATTTTTTGTTGGAATTTGAGCAACAACATTTGCAGCAAAGCTGTTTCCCCTTGGTGTCTTAGTAGCAGGTGTCTTCACTACAGACTGATGTTTATCCTGAATGCATCCAAATATAGGATCAGACACCATTTTTACCTGACGTTCAGTAAACTCTACAATATCAGAGAATTTGGCCCTGCAGTTCTTCAATTCCATTATTTCACATGCTCTTTCTCTCCATCGTTCTCTCAATTTGAAAGGTAGTTTCATAACCACAGTTCTCATGTTGCTTGGCATGTTTAGCTCTTGCATATATGAGACATCATCAATAATGTTGCAACATGCACGTAGAAATAATGAATATGCATTTAAACCTTGTGCATCTTCCGTTCTGATTGATGGCCATCCCAATGCTTTCTCCATATAAGCAGTAGCTACCTTATATTCATCACCAAATTGCTCCTTCAGAAGACGTTTCGCTAAAGAGTAACCTGTTTCCGGTGCTAAATGTTGGCAACTACGAACCAGTTCTTTTGGTTGTCCTGTGGTGAACTGTTCAAGAAAATATAAACAATCTCTTTCGTTGGAAGTCTTCTCTTCCACTCCATGTTCAAATGCTCTTATAAAAGAAACATAATGAAGAGGATTACCATCAAAAATTGGGATTTCTCTCTTAGGAAGAGTATTAGGTTGAACTTGGTGTACCAAATATTCAGTCAACTCTTCCTGTTTCTTCAGAATTTCATACAGAGGTTGATTTTGTAATATCAAATGACTTGTAGCTTGAGCTGTTACCATGTTGCTGCTTGATGGTTGTGCAAATCGATGAATGTCATGGTGTTGAAAGACATTGTGTTGTTGCTGAGTATTGGTTCCTTGCTGTTGCTGCATTAATGTTGACTGAGATGGTGGTAATGTAACACTGCAGATAACTCCAGCTGTATTTGTTGGTATTTGACTTACTGGCACATATTCAGTAGCTTGTGGGTTTAGCACCTTTGGTCGTGTTGAATCAATAATTCCACATTCAGTTGCATTCCTTGAAGTTTGATCCTTTGCTCTCCATCTCCCTTTTGAGTGTGAGCTAGCAGAATGTGAACATTTGCTATGACCATCAACTGTACTCAGAACAGCAATTTTTGCATTTGAGGCAGCAATCTCAGCATCTAATTCCAGTTGTTCAATTCTTTTCCTTAGATCCTCCTGTTGTGCTTCAATAGCATGTTTGGCTCTTAAAGCAGCAGCACGTGCCACAAGTGCAGCTCTTTCTGCTTCTGCCTGTACCCTGGCTGATACAGTAGAAGAGCTGCTTTTTGAACTGCGCTTACTACAAGCAGTGACAACCTTTGACACATTTGATACACTGTCTTCTGGAACAACATCATCATCATTGTTTACATCTATAACCCCTTCAGATGGTTTCTGACACAATACAGGTTTAGACAACCATACATTCACATATTCAATAAATTCATTGATTGCAATCATTTTTGCTTTAAACCATACCTCATGTTTCTCACTTTCATCATCAGGTAACAAAATCAACAAAGACTCATGTGCTTCACGTGCCTGTAAACATACCTCATTAAAGCTTTCAAAAACATTTCGTACTTCAGACTCATATTCTTTGTCATCATGCATTAACCTTTTCCTTGTCTCTATTATTCTGTGTGCTTTGTTCAATTTAGCCTTTCTCAGACTTTGCAATGAATCAAGTCTTTCAGCCAAAGCCTTTGGAGTTAACTTAATTGTCCTTTTTTGCATTTCAGGCTCGTTTTCATTAGAACACTTGTTTGTTAAAGCGGATTCCACCGCGTTCGAACACTGTTCATCCATCGTTACAAAGTACACAAAACGTTCATAACAAGAAATATGAAAAGTCAATTTGCTACCAATGCATTGGAATTACGCATATATTTTGTGTGCAGACCATGTACATTGTCATTATGTTGCAACAATTTAGGTACCTTTTAATCCAACGCAAATCGACTGTCCCTCTGTTGTAGCGATCTACCCGATGACTTGAATCCAAAGGGAACAGCCAACTTTATCCATAATGTTGCACACAATCACGTATCCACGAACAGCTGACTTGTTTGCAATAAATCCGTAGCATTAAAAATGTTCCAGGCTCCGTTTCAATGAAGTGGCGTCTTCGTGATCACAAATCATGAAAAGCAGGTTTTTTACTTAATGTTACGGCTTCCAATAAGCTGTAACGTTGGGGAATGTAGAAGGCTTTGACGCGTGATTAAAAGGTCCATGCAGTCAGGAATAAGATTAAAGACAGCTCTTTATTGCTTCATCCAAAACATTCTTCATGAACAGCAATGTATAATCCATATCTTCAAAAACGCCATATCATCAAAGACAAACAAAGTCACTTATCTCCCCGCACGCTACCAGTTGTCACGGTAAAAAACCGTATGCTTCCTCCCCAACTACACACCTGTCAGTCATTAGACTTGTGCTTAATTATATAGGTCACCAAGTGCCACCTAGTGGACATCAACAAAATGGCTCCTACACCTACCAAGAAAATTGTTATTAAACACAGACAAATAAAGGTTTTGTTTTGATGTATTTACATTTGTGAAAAAAGATTTCAGCTCTATTATTATTGTTTAGTTAAAGACACGCGGGCATATTAACGGCACGTGCAGTACAGCCTTATATGGTCCCCTGGAAGTGGATTTTGCCGTGCTCGCTTTCTCACTTGCCCTCTAAAATATCACATCGAAAAGGAAAATATTTTCAATAAAACAAGTGGAAATAGTGTGCCTTTCGAGTGTTTAATAACAATGAAAATGCTTAGCTATACTGGGTAGTGTAACGGAGGGCTTTTGCACTTCCAGAATGCAGCATCAATTTAATAACTTTAATAAACATATTCATTTAAACTCATTTTTATTATTGCATCCTATTAATGTAAAAAAGCTGAGGTGAAAATAGTAGGCTAGCTGCCAGTACAAAGTGTAGCATCTAATTACGCTTTTTGCAAATAACTACTTTTGCTGAACACTATAAAGCGCTATTATCACCTGAAAATAGTGTATTGCTAAGAAAATTATGTTATTGTCACTTAAGTGTTAATATAATACATCTGTAAATAGAATATACATAGAATAGATTATCTGTCCGAACGCTCCGCCAGCATAACGTAAGTGATGACCCTTTTCTGCATGCGTTTTTCTCATGTGTATTGTTTTTAGAATGTATATTTAACTTGCTACCCAGTGAATTGAAAGGTTGTGTAAAAAATTACACAATACGACTTTATCACTTACTAACTTTATCATTTGTTCCTTGTTAATGTAATACGTTAAGCTTTTGTTTTAATAAAAATGTCATAAATAAATTCAACGTGTGAGTAATGTGTTTGTATTAAATAAAACAAAGAATTCTGCTATAATGTCATCAATTTAGTAAAGAGAAAATTGTGCTTAATCAAGGCAAATTGTGATCAGAAAAATATTTTATTAATCAAAAAAAGATGCTGAATTGCTGTAAAAATAAATAATCAGCTGACTTTATTTAAATACAGACATACACCATGTGTATAAAAACGTAATTTTGCTTTTGACTATTATGCCAAATGCAAGGAGTTAAAGCTAGATGCATGTTAAAGGATTTATTGAAAAACATTGCTGGCGGAGCGTTCGGACAGATAATCTATTCTATGTATATTCTATTTACAGATGTATTATTTTAACACTTAAGTGACAATAACAGAATTTTCTTAGCAATACACTATTTTCAGGTGATAATAGCGCTTTATAGTGTTCAGCAAAAGTAGTTATTTGCAAAAAGCGTAATTAGATGCTACACTTTGTACTGGCAACTAGCCTACTATTTTCACCTCAGCTTTTTTACATTAATAGGATGCAATAATAAAAAGGAGTTTAAATGAATATGTTTATTAAAGTTATTAAATTGATGCTGCATTCTGGAAGTGCAAAAGCCCTCCGTTACACTACCCAGTATAGCTAAGCATTTTCATTGTTATTAAACACTCGAAAGGCACACTATTTCCACTTGTTTTATTGAAAATATTTTCCTTTTCGATGTGATATTTTAGAGGGCAAGTGAGAAAGCGAGCACGGCAAAATCCACTTCCAGGGGACCATACAAGGCTGTACTGCACGTGCCGTTAATATGCCCGCGTGTCTTTAACTAAACAATAATAATAGAGCTGAAATCTTTTTTCACAAATGTAAATACATCAAAACAAAACCTTTATTTGTCTATGTTTAATAACAATTTTCTTGGTAGGTATTTTCCATCTTTAAACTGTATGAAACCTCATAGGAATGACCCCTGCTTGTTACCCTTTAATTATTATAACATTTGCCCAATATTTGTGCGCCCTGCTCCTGATTTATTTTTTACAGTGTAAGACTTATTATGGCATTTGAAATTTAAATTTTTTTACTCATAAATAAAAAATAATAATGGGCGGAGTTGTGTAAATCGTGTTTGCCAATAATGGATGCTATCTTGAATAGACACTTCATTAAAGGCAAAGCTGAACAGGGCGACATTAACACGAGCATTGGACAGGTGGGAGAACAACATATACAGACGACAGAGAGAACGACATATACAGACGTTCTCCCACGACATATACAGACGACAGGGAGAACGACATATACAGACGACAGGGAGAACGACATATACAGACGACAGGGAGAACGACATATACAGACGACAGGGAGAACGACATATACAGACGACAGGGAGAACGACATATACAGACGACAGGGAGAACGACATATACAGACGACAGGGAGAACGACATATACAGATGACAGGGAGAACGACATATACAGACGACAGGGAGAACGACATATACAGACGACAGGGAGAACGACATATTCAGACGACATATACAGACGACACGGAGGACGACATATTTAGACGACAGGGAGGACGACGTCCGTAAACAGACGACATATACAGACAATTTCAATGGACATATACAAATGTATTGTATAAAGCAGACGACATTATTTTGACACATCCGGAACCCCATAACTGCAAACATATTTTGTATTTTATCTTTGTAAAAAATTATGAATAATGTTCGATAGCTTTATCAAATGTTTCAAAGGCAACAAACAGTACAAACTTAAATTCAACAGTTTGAACACTAAGAAAATGAAATTAAATAAAATGAGTATAATATAAATGGGACAAAAGTAAGTGTTATTTTCGTCCCGACAGGATTGCCTCACATTTATATAAGATTTACTTTTATTTTGAAAAACTCTGAAAACTCAAACTTCAGGATGTGTTAGAGCTGATGAAATGAGAAACACAACACATTATAAGAAAACAATGTTTTTAAGGTTGAAAACACCTTTCTGGATCGTGATATTTGTCAGATTTGTCAAGGGTTGTAAAAATGCTGTAATAGTTAGGGATGCAAATGTTATTAGTCCTCTGAGAACAACACTTTGTAACTTTTGTCCCGGGTTACATTTGCCCCGGTTCTTCCCTATTATTAATGCAAGACATAACATTATGCCGTTCAATTTGTTGTGGAAATGTGCAGATATGAATGTGTGTTGTTTGTAAGATTAAGGAGTGATTTTCATTGCTTGCGCAAGAGCGCATATGACAAAAACACTTGGACAGTGTGTGAAATAGTATTATAATAAGGTAAAAGTGCCCATGTTTACCAAATGGCCATTACAGTTACACTTACCGCTACGTGTTGTTTCAGGTTGGAGCTTGAATCCCTGTTCATTGAGATGTCAGTTCATTTACAGGGTGATACGTAACCACCTCTCACAACACACGCAGCCTCTCTAACGTCTCGCGAGACTTTCGAACAAGCCATATAAACTTAAAAAACGATATATATATATATATATATATATATATATATATTCATAAATTATTACAATTTGAAAGTAGCCTAGTAACGCCACCAAATGTAGCAAAGTAAAAGTAACGCTTTTTTCACTAGAAATGTACTTGAGTAAAAGTAAAAAGTACCAATCCTTAAATTTAACTTAAAAGTACTAGTAACCCAAAAAAATTACTCAAGTAAATGTAACGAAGTAAATGTAATTCTTTACTACCCACCTCTCAACATCACCCAAAATCAATTACTGATAAATTAACTTGTGTTTATTCCCCTTTACAGCATTTAATTCTTGTCTTCTTTATATCAACTCAAAGTATGTGAAACCCACAGTATCCTATACGTATATTCCATTGGTTTTCAATTCCAGTCCTCGAGCCCCCTCACAGAACATTTTAGATTTTTAGTGTGTTAATTAAGGAGCCTGATAAGTGAAATCAGGTGTTTCATATAAGGAGACATCTAAAACATTCTGGGATGGGTGCCTGATGACTGGAATTGAAGACCACTGGTCTAGTCTGTTTGGCTGAATTACAGGTCTACCAGACCGTGTTTTGTATACTTCAGGTGTCTGAACTGTTTGAGTTATTGATGATTCCACAGATTGCACATTTTCTCCCGTACTAAATATGGTCATATTTTACAGATAAATGTTGCATCAGGATAAAAATATAAAAAATAAAACTGTTGATTGTCTTAATATTGCATGAGATAGTTCTTTGGTAGTTATGACAAATGAACTGCAGGTTTGTGTAAGCAGTAAATATCTTTTAAGCAGTTCTTTCTAGATTTAGCCCATCATGTCTTGTCAGCTAGTCCAGCAATCAAAATATGCCATATGTGCATATGAAATCGTTCATGTTGATATAGCCTAATGTTTTTATTTGTCTTCATTAAGGAGACAAAACTATTCAAGAAAAATTGATGCTTGCTGCATTTTCCAGGATACTATAAAAAAGGCTTATATCACGTTTTTTTAAACCAAAAAAAACCCCAGAAAAATCAAATATTATGGGAGTGGAAGGTACAAATAAAACAGAAAAAGATGTTGTGTAAGGCAGAGAAGTAGATGGAATCATGAAAGAAAGAAACATAGAAATGGATGGTGAAGAGCTAGAAAGAAGTGAAAAGACAGAAGAAATCCAGCATGAAGTGAGTGAAAAGATTAAAGAAGATTGTTAGGACAGAAACAGATGTGTGGCTTTCAAATATGATTTTCATCAATACTCCATTGCCAGCCATCATAGTTCTCATACCGCCCCCTTGCCACCCGATAAATAATTTTCAAGATCTGCCCCTGAAACAATGGCAATGTTTCTCAATCCAAACCCTGCATATGTAGGCTGAACGTCACAAGCATAAGCATATTACATAATAGCAAAAATAAATAATGATAAATAACTTACTTCAGGAATATTATCCTCCTCCAGTCAGTCTTCCATTGTTCTTCTGAGGTAACATTAAAGATGTAGGCTTCTTTACTCTTCCTCATTGTCCAGAAATAACTGAAGATCTTCCTCACGTGTGTGTATAATGTTTATCATCCAAACATGCAATAAAGTCTTTAAATCTGATCAAAGTTTTGCTTTATTTGTCACTGTTTGAACTTTTCGTGTATTCTTTCCAAATGAATAGCAGGCATCCGTTATGAGGTCAGCCAGGAAAACAGTACTATCTTTACTTCAATACAGATTTTATAAACTGGCAATATTTGTTTTTGATTATAATTAGTTTGTTTAAAAGTAGACATTTTAGGCTTTCTTTGGATATGTGTATCATGTTTGTGTGACGAGTATTCACTGAGTTTCATTAGATTTATTTCAAATGTTTTGAGAGACAGCTGGTGGAGACAGAGATGTCTGAATGCACACCTTGTTTATCTTCTTTATTTGTAAAAAAACAAAAAGATTTGTTGTTATTATGAATGTGCATAAATTAATGAAGACCTTTCACAGTTTCAAATGATGTCTATTTTAAGTTGACTCTGCTTTGATGAGGAGAAAACACGCTGCATTTTTGGATCAAGTTTCAAGTTTATTGATTTATATAGCACATTTAAAACAGCACACAGGCTGACCCAAAATGCTGTACAGAAACGCATAATAAAAAAGACAAAAATAAGAATAATACTAAAAAGAGAGAAAAAAATACAAAATAATAATAATAATAATAGTAATAATAAAGTTAAAAGATTAAAAGAACGTAAAATGATAAATAAAAACAGTCGATACGCATCACACAGTTTTTAAAGCCAGAGAGAAAAAAGAAGGATTTTAACAAGGTTTTAAAAATGGTTCAGGATGAAGCGATTCTGATGTTTTCCGGTTTAAATTTGTTTTGATTTAAACCGGCAAGCTGTTCCATAATTTAGGGCCAGCAATGGCAAAGGCTCTGTCTCTCCTTTTTAGTAGCCTTGATCTGGGGACTAGAAGATTCTGACCTCCAGATCTTAGTGTACTGGATGGGCTATACGGGTGAAGGAGTTCACACAGATAAAAAGGTGCTTGATTATTGTGATGGCCAGGATTTAAGCCACACAATATTTATACATTCACCTTTGCATTGATTAATAAAATAAAAGGACATTACTGTATTGGTTTGGTTTAAGATCTTTATTTGTCATTGTACTGAGTCAGTGCACGGGCTTAGTTATGTGGCTTAAGATTAAAACATTAAAACCAGTTAAAATTTCTCTATGGCTAAAATGTGATTTATAAAATATGGATCAAATTGTTAAAGTTTATTTTATAGTTAAGATGACTTGAAATGTTTAATACCTGGTGTGTTGTTGAAAGGACCAGCCTGGTGACAAAGAGATTCAAACAGGAAGTTGATCTGTTTTATGGGAAATCTAAGGAAATTGGACTGTACCAACTTAGATGTATTAGAGGGGACATTGGAAAATGTGATGTCTTGATCAATGTAATTTTGTTTAATAGAAGTTTTTTTTGCATTGACTAAAGTTTATCCATGGCTCTAAATTTAGTTGAATGCATTGTGTTTATTTCAGGGTTTGCTTTGTTACTGTTGTGAAAATGTGTATTGTTTTGTCTTCCCTTCTTTTGTTTTCATGGTGCTGGTCACCTCTTATAAATTCAGTGTATGTGTTGTCTAGAGAGAGCTTTTTTTCTTTGTTTCTTATGGTATCTGGAGAAAGGTGGTGCTGGATTTGTCCTCTGTTAATTTGAGAGGCTAAAGCACCATGATGTCCTTTTCTTTTTTGTATACCAGATTTCCCCAATGAACTAAAAAAATGAATTTTTGCATCTTTTCCCTCTTTAATGAGGTTTGATCACATTTTGTCTTGTGTAAACAAGATTTAATAAAAACTGTCACAATTGAAGATTAGTTTGCTCCCTGTTTTGTGGCGATGGACTCAAATTTTTGTTGTGATTTGCCAAGGCTCATGGCAGATCCATCACAACTGGTGTCAGAAGTGGGATGCCACTAGGGGCAGTATTTTTTTTTTTTTTCCTGTGACTACACAGTTGAATTTTTTCCCCCTCCTGCCTTTATTCAAAGATGGGGCCAAAGAAAGCTCTGGCGGCGCAAGCCAAGGAAGTTACTGAGGGAGCCACTGGTGGACGGGACAGTGCTGAAATGGAGATGGGTAATCTTTCTCAAAATGTTTCTCTCCAAGAGCTAAAAGATCTGTTCCAGAGACACATTACCATGCAACAGGCACGAGATAGCCGAATGGAGCAAGAAGCAGCTCGTCAAGAAGGGCGATGGAAGGCCCTGCACCACCAGTTCAGCCAGCTTCAACAAGAAGTGCATGTCCGTACTACTCCTGTACCTAATCCAGGGCTTGGCACTAGCACTCGTGATGATCTTGCTTCTCCCATTCGACAAACTTCTCAAGACTTTCTGCAAAGCTCTAGTAGCGGACAGCCAGCAGCATCACCAATTCCTCATCAGAATGTCTACTCTGGGTTAGGACATTCGGCTGTACAAAAGGAGCCACACCTGCAACAGCTGTCAGAGGTAGATGACATAGAGCACTACCTCACTACATTTGAAAGAATAGCTGTGGCGTGTCGGTGGCCGACAACCGACTGGGCAGTTCGACTTGTGCCCCTACTGACAGGGAAAGCTAGGAGTGCCTATGTACATATGGACATTATTGAATCTCTCGACTACCAGAAAGTCAAAACAGCCATACTTAACAAATATGACATTAACTCTGAAAGTTACCGATTGCAGTTCAGGTCTTCTGAGGTGGGGAAGGATGAAACCCCAAAGGAGCTATATGTGAGATTGAAAGAACTGTATCACAAGTGGGTTCAACCCCAGAATCGAACCAAGGACGACATTGGTGAAGTGATTGTGCTGGAACAGTTTCTGCGCATGTTAGCCCCTGACCTACAAGTATGGATTAAAGAACGTGATCCAAAAACCGCTTCTGAGGCTGCAGCATTGGCTGATGTATTTCTGTCAGCTCGACGCAAGAATCAAGTATGGACTTACAACCAGTGGCGCGGATGCAAAGAACCAAAAAGTCAAGCGAAGATGTCCCAGGTTGGGACCAAGACCACAACTGAGGGTAAGTCTGTGGGTGATCGGGGTAGTCCTGTCAATCAAAGCCCTAATCAGAAGTTTAATAGCAGGAAGAGTGTTGTGTGTCATCAGTGTGGACAGGAAGGTCACATTAAACCTAGGTGTCCCAATAATCCTTCTAGCAACGCTTATTTGTGTTGTGTGCCACGACCTGTCCACACTGAGCAGACAGAAATCCCTTTGCATTTTGCTACTGTAGTCCTTAATGGTCAGGAAGTAAGGGCCTTAGTGGACACAGGTAGCATGCAATCATTGGTCCGCACAGATTTAGTTTCAGGTAATCTTAGAAATTTTGGGTTCAAGGTGCCTATACGTTGTATTCATGGAGATGAGAAATGTTATTCTACAGCAGATGTTCATGTAGAGGTGCAAGGACAGGTTTATTTGCTGAATGTTGGTCTCGTAGATGATCTGCCATACTCAATGCTTTTAGGCCAAGACTTGCCAGTGTTGTTTGATTTGTTACCTAGTAAACCAGAATGCAATATGGCTGAAACACGGTCTATGGCTAGGAAGAGAGAGGAAGATATCCAGTATGTTAGTGCATTACCTTTCTTTGATTCAGATTTAGATGATCCACCAGGAAAAACCCGTAAGTCGAAGATGCAAAGGAGACAGGAAAAATTAAAGTTTGTGGCTAATGTTGTTGAAGAAGAACCTCTCTCTGAACAGCTTAAATCACACTTTGTAGTCCTGCAAGATATAGGCCAATTGCAACAGGATGATTTAGAGATTGGGCCATTGTACAAAGAGGCACAAGGGTCCCATAATCAGAAAAGTCAAGAGGGCCAGGAGAGTAAGTTGTTTTTACAAGATGGAGTGTTGTATTGGCAGCAGGGTGCAGAAGCCAAGATGGTTGTGCCCCAGAAGGCAAGAAATTTGGTTCTTCAGCTAGGCCATTCAGTCCCATGGGCAGGTCATTTAGGGAGACAAAAGACCATAGCTCGTATTAGCCATCATTTTTTTTGGCCTAATTTGAGAAAAGACGTGGGCGACTTTTGTAGGAGTTGCCCAGAGTGCCAATATACCACTAGTAAACGTCCCTCTAAAGTTCCTTTAGAACCACTACCTGTTATAGGCGTACCATTTGAACAGTTGGGAATGGATGTGGTAGGGCCCCTTGAGCGTAGTAAAACCGGGAACCGGTACATGTTGGTTATCAATGATTATGCCACTAGGTATCCGGAGGTATTTCCCCTTAAGAAAGTAACGGCCAGGAATGTAGCTCTTTGCCTTGTTCAGCTGTTTGCTAGAGTTGGTTTCCCTAAGGCCATAATAACTGATCAGGGGTCCAACTTTATGTCTAAACTATTACAACAGGTGTATCGGTTATTAGGGATAAAGGGCATAAGGACTACACCCTACCATCCACAGACAGATGGGCTGGTTGAAAGATTCAACCAGACCCTTAAGCAAATGCTACGCAAATTTGTTGATGATACTGGGGCCAATTGGGACCAGTGGCTCCCTTATCTTTTATTTGCCTACAGGGAGGTACCTCAGGCTTCCTTGGGGTTTTCCCCTTTTGAGCTGCTGTATGGCCGGGATGTCCGGGGACCCCTGGCCCTTCTGGAGGAAACTTGGAAAGGAGACCACAAGATCACTGGCTCCCAGAGTGTTGTTTCCTATGTCCTGCAAATGAGGGAAAGACTGGAGAGTATGACCCAACTTGCTCACAAGAATTTGATTGAATCTCAAAGTCGACAGCGAACCTGGTATGACAAAAAGGCCAGAGCCAGAAGTTTTGAGCCAGGAGCTAAGGTATTGGTGATGCTGCCTAGTGATAATAGTAAACTACTGGCTAAATGGCAAGGACCCTTTGAGGTGATTCAGAAGTTAGGGCCTACCACCTATGAGATTGCTTTACCAGGGCAGAGCCGCTCCAAAAGAGTACTCCATATTAACTTATTAAAAGCCTGGCATGAGAGGTCAGATACAGGAGTGGAGGTCCTAATGCTTCGCCGGGTAGAAGATGAAGAGGAGGTTTGTGAACAGTATCTGCCCATTCCTTCTAAAGTTACTTTGGACCTTCAGCATCTGCCATTACACCAACAGGCTGATATTCAAGGTCTCTGTAGCCCAGAGGTATTTAAAGAGACCCCTGGGAGAACTAGTTTGGTAGAGCATGATATTGTACTTTGCAATGGGGCTGTACCTCGACGAAGGAGTTATCGTGTGCCGGAACGGCTCTTGACCTCTCTAAAGGAAGAATTGGATCAAATGTTGGCTATGAACATAATTGAACCCTCTAGAAGTGATTGGTGTAGTCCTGTGGTGTTGGTTCCAAAGAAGGATGGCAGTCTCCGTTTTTGTGTGGACTTCCGTTATCTTAATTCCGTCTCTAGATTCGACTCCTATCCGACACCCAGGATTGATGAACTGATTGATCGCCTAGGCCAAGCTAAATGGATAACCACTATTGACCTATGTAAAGGATATTGGCAGGTCCCCTTGACTATCCAGTCAAAAGAACTGACGGCATTCCGCACTCCTTGGGGGCTCTACCATTTTTCTGTAATGCCTTTTGGATTACATGGGGCTCCCGCCACATTTCAAAGGCTTATGGATCATGTGTTGTCTGGCCTTTCTGATTATGCAGCGGCATATTTGGATGATATTATTGTGTATAGTTCATCCTGGGAGGAACATCTTCAGCATCTGAAGGAGGTGCTCCATCGGATTCAGCAGGCGGGCCTCACCATTAACTCTTCAAAGTGTGCTCTAGCTAAAAAGGAAACAGAGTATCTAGGGTATGTAGTCGGTAATGGAGTCATTAGACCCCAGCTCCAAAAGATTGAGGCTATCCAAAACTGTCCTCTGCCAGAGACCAAAACTCAGATCCGATCATTCTTAGGGATGGCAGGTTGGTACAGAAGATTTGTACCGAATTTCTCTGCTCGTGTGGCACCCCTGACTGATTTGACTCGAAAGAATTGCCCCAACCGAATTTGCTGGACAGAGGAAGCGATGGAAGCTTTCCAGGACATAAAAGCTGCTGTATGTGAAGAGCCAGTGCTTTATTGCCCTCATTTTGGAAAGCCATTCGTGTTACAGACTGATGCCTCTGATATTGGCATTGGTGCAGTACTTCTTCAGGGTGAGTTGGACAGTAGACATCCAGTGGCATATGTCAGCAGAAAGCTGTATCCAAGGGAGGTACGTTACTCGACCGTTGAGAAGGAGTGCTTGGCGGTAAAATGGGCCTTGGATACCTTCAGGTACTACCTTCTTGGTAGAGAGTTTACCATTGAAACTGATCATCGACCATTACAATGGATGGACAGAATGCGGGACACCAATGCTAGAATAACCCGCTGGTACCTTTCTATGCAGCCTTATAAGTTTAACATCCAACATGTGCCTGGGAAAAGTAATACAACTGCTGACTTTCTCTCCCGCTTACCAGCGTGAGATCTTAGGTGGGGGGATGTGTGATGGCCAGGATTTAAGCCACACAATATTTATACATTCACCTTTGCATTGATTAATAAAATAAAAGGACATTACTGTATTGGTTTGGTTTAAGATCTTTATTTGTCATTGTACTGAGTCAGTGCACGGGCTTAGTTATGTGGCTTAAGATTAAAACATTAAAACCAGTTAAAATTTCTCTATGGCTAAAATGTGATTTATAAAATATGGATCAAATTGTTAAAGTTTATTTTATAGTTAAGATGACTTGAAATGTTTAATACCTGGTGTGTTGTTGAAAGGACCAGCCTGGTGACAAAGAGATTCAAACAGGAAGTTGATCTGTTTTATGGGAAATCTAAGGAAATTGGACTGTACCAACTTAGATGTATTAGAGGGGACATTGGAAAATGTGATGTCTTGATCAATGTAATTTTGTTTAATAGAAGTTTTTTTTGCATTGACTAAAGTTTATCCATGGCTCTAAATTTAGTTGAATGCATTGTGTTTATTTCAGGGTTTGCTTTGTTACTGTTGTGAAAATGTGTATTGTTTTGTCTTCCCTTCTTTTGTTTTCATGGTGCTGGTCACCTCTTATAAATTCAGTGTATGTGTTGTCTAGAGAGAGCTTTTTTTCTTTGTTTCTTATGGTATCTGGAGAAAGGTGGTGCTGGATTTGTCCTCTGTTAATTTGAGAGGCTAAAGCACCATGATGTCCTTTTCTTTTTTGTATACCAGATTTCCCCAATGAACTAAAAAAATGAATTTTTGCATCTTTTCCCTCTTTAATGAGGTTTGATCACATTTTGTCTTGTGTAAACAAGATTTAATAAAAACTGTCACAATTGAAGATTAGTTTGCTCCCTGTTTTGTGGCGATGGACTCAAATTTTTGTTGTGATTTGCCAAGGCTCATGGCAGATCCATCACAATTATTTAAGGATTTGTAGACAAAAAGTAAAATTTTGAAATTGATGCGGAAATGAACCCAAAGCCAGTGTAACAAATGTAAAATCAGGGTGACATGTTCAAATGTTCAAATTTGCTGTATCCTTTAAGGACTTAAGCAGCACTCGTTGAAGACCTGCTTCTAATTTCTTTGAAATTCCACAAAAAAAGAGAATTACAATAGTCTAGGCAAGATGTTATGAAAGCATGTATGGCGATCTCCAACATTTTCTCTTATACAAATGGTTTGATCTTAAAAAGTGTTAAAGGAACATTCATGCTTTTAACATGCAAAAATATTTTTAAATTGTTTTTATCTTGCTGTTGGCCAATTTAAAAACTTGGAAGGCATTTTTTGTCATCAGGAGATGAAATTAATATCTTACAAGACTGTATGTCCAGATTTAGACTGAAATAGTTCATCCATCCAAATGAAAAATAATATCATTGGCAGATTTTTTATTGGCCTAGTGGTAACTGCACATAAACTGGACTCAAGTTAAGGGATGATGTTATGACTCTTAAAGTTATAAACAGCCTGTTCTTATTTGGAATAAATATAGCACAGCAAAGGCTGCTATTGCGCAATTAGGTCACGAATCCAGCAATAGTGTAGACTTTAATCGGACCCAATATGACTTCGGACGGGGTCTCACTGCAAGTACTCTGTTTTCCTCTTAATCTATCTTTTAAAAATAGCCTAATGTTAAGGAAAAGTGCTTATGTAGCTGGTGTTATGAGATTGGTGATTATTTGATGTACATTAAGTCGAATTAAAATGTGTTTACAATATTTTTCAGCTGGTACTGTAGTTACCTGAGTCTAAGCTATTTTAGGGGCAATGTCGCAAATCATTATCATATTATATACTTAATAAATATCACATTTACAAAAATCAGGTAATTAACCCTTTAATTGAAACCTGGTAAACTGTAAAGAATGTAATAAGAAAGTTATTCCTGATTTATTTATTTATTAAGTTTTGAAGACTTTTATTACTGTATAGTACTTAGAGATGCACAAACATTCAGCTTATACTGACACTAAAGACACACTTTTGTGTGTGGAGAGCTGTGGGGTTAAATGTTGTTGATGGGTGAGTCTTTGCCATCAGTGGTGAAAGCAGACGCTCAAGCAAACCAGGAGGTTATGGTTAAAAGTTAGTGTTCAGGTTTACTTACCAACCTTTAAAGGATTTATTCCAGCTTGTTAGTCCATTGAGATATTAAGGAGAAACTTTCATAATGTTGTTGTTTTTTTAAAATAATGTTTTTGCTAATATATATGTTTTAAACAAATTTGATAGTCACTCCTTTTTTTGCATCACTTGCCCTTCTTCTCAACACTGTCCTATCCTCCTTCTATGTGTCATATAAAAATGCATGTATTTTTTGTTTAAATAAATTGCACTTTACAATTCTGCTTATGATGCTTCTCTTGTGTAAGTTGCTTTGGATAAAAAATGTCTGCAGTCTGAGTAATGTACAGTTAATGCAATTCAGATGCATATGAAACTGCTTCCACATTTCCATTTCACTCCACAAGTAGTAAAGTTATTATTGTTGATTTTATGTCTGTATGCTGTTTTTAAATAACAGGTGACATGTGCGTTTCATTAGTAAACACCATTGGTAAGTATTTTCTCACTAAAATTGCAGTTTTGAAACCACCTGTTTTCTACATCAGTGTGGTACAAACATACTTATGCTGTAATAGTTAGCTTGACCAAAACCGAGCACCCACACATCCATTATAATGTATGACTGTATGTCTTTAACAATACACGTCTTTACACTAAAAGCACATTGTTTCTGTTTTCCTGTCTCATCCTCGGTTCATCTAAGATATCTGAGAAAGACAGGATTGGTTCCAAGTCAGTGTTATGCTCATCCTATCACCAATCCTTCTGATGCCCACCCTCATGCTGCCACATTGATGACTACCCAGTGACAATGTGCAGCTCTGTTAAATTCTATAATATATTACTGTAACAGCAGTGTGAGTTATAACCGCAATCAGTAACACTGTGGGCCCTATCATACATAGCAAATGCATAATAGCAGTTGCATAAATAGCAAATGCATTTTTGCCCATTTGTACGCCCATGGGTGTGCTGGCTTTAAAACAAGGTTTGTTCAGGAATATTGTTGGCGCTTTGCTATTTTGAGGCAACTAAAATAGACAACACCATTGACCAACTAAAACCTGGTCTAAAGTCAATTGGGCAATATTGATTTTGTTAGGGTTAGGGTAATATGTGCCTATAAATGGAATGACAATTACACACATGAATGCACACAAATGTTTTTAAATATAAAGACGTGGAGCTGAGATCAGCTGGCAGAAGAGCTGCTTCACCTGTAGCCTGGTAAGTAAGATTATTATTATTATTATTATTATTATTATTTGCTTTTAAAAAGTGTGAATATTGCATTTATTTTGACCATTTTTAAGTAACATTTTCAAACCACTCACAGCGCTGTACCAGTGCTGAAACGCTCTCCACATGTTTTTAAATTATTTATCTCCTGTTTGTTACAGACAAAATATTTTTACTAATGCAAACCTTTTTTTACATATTTGTAAATTATTTTTATAAAAACTTTTTGAGATTACACTGAGTGCATTAAATGAACATAATATGCGGATAACTAACCCTAACTTGCATATCAATAAACTGGCTATACAAAAAACTGCGTTTAAATGGGACTTGGAGATTCCTCAGGTTTCTCGCAGGTAGTGACGTCACCGCCTATCAGGGCTGGACTGGTAATCTGGCATACTTAGCAAATGCCTGGTGGGCCAACGTCCTTGGGAGCCGGTGAATATAATATGATTTTTTTTATTGGCCAACGACCGGCCTCATAAAGCAGGGACAGCGGCCCATTGGTTCATTTTCCATACTGACACTGGGCTCGCCCAATCATCTCTTAAAAAGCTCCACCACTCCCCATCTGTTTCTTGTGTCAGATGGACAGAGAGCGATGATTTGACACAAGAAACAGAGAGCGATACAGACGTATCATACGTCTCACACTATTTTTGTCTGACCAGCCCATAACACTCCTACATCGCGCAACATGCCCTTTATGGGCTTTCCATGATATAAGAAAACTTTTTATGCATTTACATGACCCCACATGTTATCAAGTTATTAAGCATAATTGGCGTAAGACTGTGCATGTACACGCATTCAGTGATAATGCATCATACTTTATAAGCTTATTTTACTTATTACTGAAATAACGACTTTTAAAGAGAACCAAAGCTTTAATTACAAAAAAATTCAATAAATAAAACACAATGCTATTTTTGACATTAATCTTAAACTGGTGTTCTTCTTCCTTTGCCTACCGATTTTCCGCTTACAAACTCCACCATGTAAATGGGGAATTCCCTTGGTGCAGTGCAAATGGATTTTTAAGGGGATGGGAGAAAAAACTTTCAAGGGTTTATTGCATGTTACATCAAAAAAAATATTACTCATTATGAGAATAGGAACAACCATTTTATACTGTGTGCCAGGCATATAGATCATTTTTCCCGATGTTAAACTAGCAAAAGTAGAGACACTCCTTAAGTGCACTTGTACCATGCACTTTAGACCAGTGGTTCTTAACGTTATTCCTGGAGGCCCACTGCTCTGCACATTTTGTATGTCTCCCTTATTAAACACCTGATTCAAATCATCAGCTCATTAGAAGGGATCTCCATGAACTGAACTACGTCTGTCAAATAAAAGAGACATACAAAACATGCAGGGCAGTGGGCCTCCAGGAATAACGTTAATAACCACTGCTTTAGACCATGCACTTAGATCGTTGAAATAGGGCCCTGTTTCTCTTTCCTCTGTTGCACATTGCAGCTATAACATGTCAGATGAGATCTGGCCCTTCCTTCTAAGCCTGATTTTCTTTCAGGGTTTTTTTCTTTCTCCCTGTAGGAGTTTTTCCCCCCTTGACCGCTGTCGCCCTGTTGGCTTGCTTACTTGGAGACTGCTGGCATTAGCTTAACTTAGGACTTTCTTTTCTACATTAACTTAATACTGCTTTCATTATTATGGTCAAGTTACAATCTTACAGATTGGTACTTCACTTTAATATCATTATTAGATTATTAGAACTTTGATTGTGAACTTTATTGTGGCTTTCTTAGAGTAAACCATATTCAGGGTTCCCATTATCTTCTTAATCTGAATCATCAAATAAAAATCTGTCTTTTCCAGGACTTTTCAGGCACAATTCTCTTAAGTTCAAAGACCAAACAGCATATTTTTAGAGCTGACATCAAATAAAAAAGCAGAAATTTCACTTTTGTATGAACTTCAGGTAAAAATGAAAAATAAATAATAACTTATTTCTTTCAAAAGATGAGCATATCCTTTGGCAACACTACGCTTAAATAAAGTGTTCGTGAAATAGACGCTGCGTCCCAAACCGCATACTTCCATACTATTTAGTAGGTGAAAAGCACTACTTCTCGTACTCTTTGCCTACTATATAGTATGGAAGTAGGCGGTTTGGGACGCAGCGAAAGTGTGCGGAGCATGCGTAATGCAATCTAGAAGCACTGATTCGCCAAAACCTCCCTTATTTAGGTCGCACACATTTCTTCTGTGTATATCGGAGTAAAAGTATACATTTTATCTAGAAAATGTAGTGGAGTAAAAGTGAAAGTTGACATAAATTTAAATAGCGAAGTAAAGTATAGATACGTGAAATTTCTACTTAAGTACAGTAACAAAGTATTTTTACTCTGTTACATTACAACACTGCATACGATGTTGTCAATAGTAATGCTGTGTAACTCGCCATTAGTGATTAGATGCTGTGTAGCTTAGAGCTAACATTTAGGCTTTTGCAAAAAAAAGTTACTGTCATATTGGCAAATTAATATGTATAAATGGTTAAAGATTGACTTTAACGTTTCATATATGTCAACAATCTTTTTGGTACACTGTAAATTATTTTATCATACATTGATGCATTAAATTCAATCTAACTAATTATATTGTATTGCCTTAATAGAAAATATGCACAAATTCATTTAGTTTTATGATTGATGTCCAAGTTGCAGCATACAGTTTTATATGGCTAAATCTAAGTGACATGATTTTTGACAAATGATGGTACATAAAGATGATAAGAGAATATAGAGACTTGCTGAATTGATGAATTGCGTGACCTCTTTAGTAATAAATCTGGATACCTTGCACTAGTTACAAACTTAAAAACAGTAGTGTGATGTGGTGTGAATAAAATGAGTGTCAGACAACGTGAACTAACCCTTTTAATGAACACTTTTAGACACATATTACATGCATATTATATGCTTGTCTGTAGGTCTGGTGTCTTTATTCTTCATCTTTACTCTTTAAATAAATACAAAAAGATTTGATCAATAACATTTCAGAAATGTAATGATATAATTAAATCGTTTCATTTTAATTTACACTATATTTAAAATACCATAATTAAAGGTAAATTATTATTATAAATTATTATATTTAAAATAATTTAATTATATTTAAAATAATTCAATTTACTTTCAGTTTGAATTTATTTTAGAAATGCAGAAGTTTCTTACCTTCCCAATGTCACGGCTCTTGGCTCTCAGCTTGTTGACCTGGGACTCTGCAATGTCAGCGCGCTCCTGAGCCTCCTCCATCTCATGCTGCACCTTCCTATACCTGGACAGGTGAGTGTTGGCCTGCTCCTCCTGTCATGGTTACACAAGATGTCCATTTCATCAGATTGCATGTTTTTATGACACTACAGACGTAAAAAAAAGAATGAAATGTTATACTTACAGCTTCCTCAGCTTGACGCTTGTAGGCTTTGACTTTCAGCTGCAACTTGTCCACCAGATCTTGCAGTCTCATCACATTTTTCTTGTCTTCTTCAGTCTTCCAATGTAAATAGTGTTAATTCTCTTGGTTAAACAATGAATACAAAAATATTATGTAATAAAGCTACAATCACTGAGTTGTTTTACCTGGTACGTGAGCTCCTTCACTCTCCTCTCATATTTGCGCACTCCTTTAACAGCTTCAGCACTACGTCTCTGTTCAGACTCGACTTCAGCCTCCAGCTCACGCACCTTCAGAAAAAAGGGTTATAGTTATTTTCCAAGAAATCACTGGCATGTTTAGGGCTCCTAAAAATTCAAACCTACCCTGGACTCCATTTTCTGGAGCTGTTTCTTTCCACCTTTCATGGCCAGACTCTCAGCTTCATCCAGACGATGCTGTAGGTCTTTAACAGTGACCTCCAGATTCTTCTTCATCCTCTCCAGGTGAGCACTGGTGTCCTGCTCTTTCTTTAGCTCTTCAGCCATCATTGCTGCCTAAAATAGAACCAAGTGAAAATGTATTAACCCTTAGACTGTAGATACAGACACCTCCCCTAAAGGATAGAATGCAATTTTATAACTATAAAAAAAGTGCTAAATATTTTACATTTGCAAAGCAGTGTAATACAATGCAGTTAAAATGTGTAAATGCTAAATATTTAAAACATTTACATCAGTGATGGCCTTCTTGGCTTTCTCCTCTGCATTTCTGGCCTCCTGGACTGCATCATCCACCTCACCTTGAACCTGGGCCAGATCAGCTTCAAGCTTCTTCTTGGTGTTAATAAGACTTGTATTCTGTGATACATCAGCAGTTTTAAGTCAGAATGTTACAAAAAAATTGTTGTTATCTTGAAAGTGACATTCCTTAAGTTTATTGTTCATGTAATTTTTTATACCTGAGAATGCAGCAGTCCCACACGCTCACTGGCATCCACAAGCTCCTGCTCGGCCACTTTGCGGCCTCTCTCAGCTTGCTCCAGTGCAACTCTCAGCTCCTCAATCTCTGCTTGCATCAGGTTATTTCTGCGCTCCACCATAGCAGCCTGCTCTTTCATGTCTTCCTGTCCTCTGATGGCTTCATCAAGGTGCAGTTGGGCATCCTGTAGCAGGTTTAGGGTGTCAAAATGTTTGTCATGCTTTAATTCGGTTTCAGAGATCCAAGAACAGTACCTTGAGCTGGCCTTGGACGTTCCTGAGCTGTTTCTGGGCCTCAGCGGCCTGGCGGTTTGCATGGCTTAGCTGAATCTCCATCTCATTGAGATCTCCCTCCATCTTCTTCTTGACTCTCAGGGCATCGTTTCTGCTCCTGACCTCAGAGTCCAAAGTGCTTTGCATGGAATCAATTACTCTTTGGCTGTTCCTTTTGATCTGCTCAATTTCCTCATCTTTCTCAGCAAGCTTTCTGTCAATTTCACTCTTGACCTGGCTCAGCTCAAGCTGGACACGAATAATCTTGGATTCTTCATGTTCCAGAGTGCCCTAATAAACAGTAGTAGGGTTTAATAAACATACTTCAGGAGTTCAATTCAATTTAATTGATATAGTGCTTTTCACAATTGTTCACTGATCCAAGTAAAACAATGTGGTAATAGATTTTTGTAAGAACTTAATGTAGCTTTACCTCAGCTTCTTCCAGTGCAGTCTGGATCTCTGCTTTCTCAGACTCCACTGTCTTCTTGGCTTTCTCTAACTCATGAATGCTCTTTCCGGTCTCCCCAAGTTGCTCCGTAAGGTCAGAAATCTCCTCTAAAGGTAAAAAAACCCAGTTGTTAAAATTGCTGTTTAATGCCAATCTTTTTTTCTAATCTTGATATTTGAAAAAGTGCCATTTACGTTGCAAATTCTTGTTCTCTCTCTTCAGAGTCTCCAGGTGATCAAGAGCTTCCTCATAGGAGTTTTTTATCTTGAAGAGCTCAGTGCTGAGGGAACGAGCTTCTTTTTGAGCACCTTCTAGCTCAGCCTGACCTTCCTCATACTTCTGTTTCCAATCTGCCAGCACCTGATATGAAATAAACAAAAAGATTTTTCATTTAAAGTTATGGATCACAGTTTAGATTTGCAGATAAAGCATGTTTTTCTTACCTTGTCAAAGTTTCTCTGCTTCTTGTCCAGGTTGGCGGCCAATGCATTTGCTCTTTCCACATCTATCATGAGGTCTTCTACTTCACCCAGCAATCTCTGCTTAGTCTTTTCCAGTGAAGCACACTTGGAGTTCACAGCCTCAATCGATTCTTCAGCTTCTTGCAGACGCTGGGCCAATTTTTTCCTGTGAAAGTTGTAGAAAATCAATGAAATTATGATATCTTAATCATAACAAAGGTTTCCTCAATTCTTCAATTTCAATAAACATACTTGGCTTCCTCAAGCTCTTCAGTGCGCTGGATAGCATCAGTCTCATATTTGGTTCTCCACTGAGCCACTTCACTGTTGGCCTTAGACATTCCACGCTGAAGTTCACCTTTTGCCTCTTGTTCCTCCTCAAACTGCTCTCTAAGCAAATCACAGTCATGGCGGGCAGACTGGACAGCATGGGCCAGAGCACTCTTGGCCTAAAATCAAACAAATTTAGTACAATTGAAGGCTCCTTGAATTACTAGAAGTAGAAATACATTTCACTATGTGTAGTGATGTACCTTAACTTCCTCCTCAACGTGTCTCTTGAGTTCTTCAATCTGCTGAGTGAAAGCCTGTTTTCCTCTGGTCAGCTGAGATACAAGAGCTTCTTTCTCCTCCAGCTGGCGAGCCAGTTCACCTGTTTATTTGCTTTAGATTAATAATACTGTTATACAGTTTTAGTTGGAACAGAAATCGGTTGAGCACTAACCATTCTCAGTGGCAAGTCTTGCTTTTTGGGCACTCGTGTCATTGAGCTGGCGAACATTTTCATCATTCTTGGCCTTTATTTCACTCAGTTGGTCTTCAAGGGTGCGGCACATCTTTTCTAAATTACCCTAACAGCACACAGTTACATAAAATACAATGTTTTACACTTGTTGCCTCATTGTGCATATTTATTTAATGATCCTCTAGTTGTGATTACCTTTGATTTGGCCACAGCCTCCATGTTGCTTGATAAGTCATCAATCTCCATCTTGTATTCACTCTTCTCCTTCTCCAGCTTCTGCTTGACACGCTGGAGGTTGTCGATCTGTTCTCCGAGCTCGGCCACGCTGTCTGCCTGCTTCTTTCGTAGAGCTGCCGCTGTAGCCTCGTGTTGTAAGGTGGACTCTTCCAGATCACGACGCAACTTCTGGAATTCTGATTCCCGCTTTTTGTTCATCTCAATCTGGGCAGCAGTGGCACCACCAGCTTCCTCAAGCCTCTCACTGATCTCTTCAAGTTCCCTGGAGAGATCAGCTCTCTGCTTCTCTACTTTAGCACGAGCAGCTCGCTCAGCCTCAATTTCCTCCTCCAGCTCTTCAATGCGGGCCTATTTAAAAAATACATTTAGTTTATCAAACTGGTAATGTGAATCTTTTCCAGTTAGGTACTTCATAATATAATAGACCTGAAGTTCTTTGATCTTCTTCTGAAGCTGTGCCCCCAATGACTGTTCATCTTCAATCTTGCTGAGAAGCTGACTTATTTCAAAGTCTTTTCTGTTTTAAAATAAAAGGTTCTGTAAAACGTGCAATTGGAATATTACTGATCCAATGACAATTTCAGATTGTAATACTGATGACATTTTTCACACTTTTTGATCTTTTCATCTGATTGTTGTTTGTCATTTTCCAGGTCCATAATAGATTCCTGGGTCAGTTTTAGATCACCCTCAAGCTTTCTCTTGGCTCTTTCAAGGTCCATACGGAGCTTCTTCTCTTGCTCCAGTGAACCCTCAAGCTAACGTTACAAAAAAGAGTGCATGAAAATCTAACACACAGCAACAGAACAATTAAATAATCTCCTCATTAATTATTAGCCTTTTTCTCATGCCAAATGTCTTACATCATCCACTTGCTGCTCAAGTTTTGTCTTAGCTTTAGTCAGAGTGTTGACTTTGTCTTCCTCTGCCTGAAGGTCATCAAGGGTTTGCTGGTGTGCCTCTTGGAGGGCTTTCTTCTCTTTGGTCAACTTGGCAATGCTCTCATCCTGAGATGCCATCTCCTCAGTCAGGTTTTTTACCTACATGCAATCATTGTTCAGAGATTTCCTTCTCAATTATAAACACATGAGCCGAGTGTAGAAGATGTAATTAAAATGTGAACCTTATTTTCAGTTGCATGTTTCTCCTTTTCCACTTTGGCCAAGGTGAGCTCCAGATCATCAATATCTTTTTTCAGCTCAGAGCATTCATCTTCTAGTTTCCTCTTCTTAGCAGTCAGTTCAGCATTGATCTCCTCCTCATCCTCCAGTCTCTCGGTTGACTCTTTGAGTTTGGCCTCGAGCTGGATCTTGCTTTTGATAAGACCTTCACATCTCTCCTCAGCATCAGAGAGATTGTCAGCTTCCTATTTATTGGGATGGGGAAAAGTTTAATTTCTTGAAGTATTTAAAGCTATGCCTTTGAGGTCCATGATAATTTGGCTTCAATAACTGTAATACTCACAGATGCTACTTGCAGTTGAAGATCATTTTTCTCCTGCAGGAGTGACACCATTTTCTCCTCAAGCTCCTTCTTTTTCGCTAGTGCCTTTGCTAGATCCTCCTTCATTTTCTCGTAATTCTCCTTCATGGCTGCCATTTCTTTCTCTGTCTCTGCACTCTTCAGAAGAGGTTTGATCTTGAAGTACAGCTTCATCCATGGCCAGTGTTTCACATTCATGAATGAGCGAATGTTGTATTGAATGGAAAAAATTGATTCTCTATGTAAAAATAACATCAGTATATTTAATTTTTTCAAACCATTTTATTTGTGTTCCAAACACTTTTGTGACAAAATTGTACCTCCTTTCCATCATTTTGACAAACTCCTTCCTCATGACGTATCCACGACAAAGGGCCTGAGTCATGGTTACCAGTGTTGCTAGTTTCTCATCTCTCATCTCTTCAAGAGTACCCAGCAGACCAGCTTTAAAGAACACCTAAACAATATTTGGAGAAAGTAAGTGCTATAAAGAAAAAAGGCCGTTCTTCTTTATGCAGATTTCACTTAAGTCTTTGGAGTGTACCTTGGTGTGTCCAAATTTATACTGTGTGTGGTCGACATCAATAGAGCCCAAGAGTTTCTCCGAGGCCTTTTTGTTGTCAATGAACTGTCCCTCAGGGATGACACTAGCATTTAATACTTTGTATCTAGAGGACAATCAGGGACAAATTAGGTTTTTGTTAAAACAAAGCAAAGACGACAAGATGGTGGTAAATCATATGAAGCTTAACTTCATATTATATCATGAGATATTTACAGTACCTCTGCTTGAAGTCACCATAGAGGATTCTGCTAGGGAAACCTTTCCTGCAGATTCTGATACCCTCCAGTACACCATTACACCTCAGCTGATGGATAACCAGGTGGTTCTCCATCAGACCTGGAACAAAGACATTCCTATAAATGAAAATATATTTTATAACAATAGCTACATTTTACATTTTGGGAAAATGGTTTACCTGGAGTCTTGGACTCATTAGGAATCAAACAACGCACAAAGTGAGGGTGAGTGCTCCTCAGGTTAGTCATCAGCTTGCCCAAGTTTTCCTGTAAATGTGTTTATTTCATTAGTGATTAGTTTGCTATTGTAATGAATTTTACTTTCTTCATAACAAAGAGATTAGCCTCATACCCTAAACAGTGCAGACACTGTCTGGAATGAACCACCCTTCTTCTTCCCTCCCTTCTTTCCACCACTTTCTGTTTTGTGTTAATTGTAACAAATAGTGTAGTTAATGTAATTTAATATTGTATTGTCAATTCTTGATGCTTTAGTTTTGAGATGCACAAATTTAATAAATTCTGGCATTCCAACCTTCAGCGCCTGCATGAGCGACATACAGGGAGGCCAGCAGTTTGACTGATGACTTCTGATATAGTTGCACAACAGAGTCGTTCAGTGGGTCCTTGTTCTTGTCCAACCAGCCATTAATGTTATAGTCAACAGTGCCAGCATAGTGCATCAGAGAGAAGTGAGCTTCTGCCTTGCCTTTGGCAGGTTTGGGTTTCTGGAAGGCTGGAGATTTGCCAAGATGCTGATCATGCAGCTTGTTTTTGAAGGTCATGTCTGTGGCTTTGGGGAACATGCATTCCTCTTCAAGGATGGAGAAGATGCCCATTGGCTGGTAAAAAAAAATATTTAAGATCAAGCACAAATACAAATTATAAATATCATTTTTAATTCCTTTGTAAAGTCTTTTTATACCTTCTCGATAAGCTCAATGCAGGCAGCTAAGTCCATCCCAAAGTCAATGAACTCCCATTCAATGCCTTCTTTCTTGTACTCCTCTTGCTCCAGCACAAACATGTGATGATTGAAAAACTGTTGCAGTTTCTCGTTGGTGAAGTTGATGCAGAGCTGTTCCAAGCTGTTGAACTGACATTTCAACACAAGCAAATTCTCAGTCTTATATCTTTACATTTAATATTTGATCTTTACAAACTTATTAGTAGAGGATTCTCACATCAAAAATCTCAAACCCAGCGATGTCCAGCACACCAATGAAGAACTGTCTGGGCTGCTTTGTGTCCAACATCTCATTGATACGGACGACCATCCACAAGAACATTTTCTCATAAATTGACTTGCATAGAGCGCTGACTGAGTTATTCACCTGTGAAAAAGTGTACATAGTTTATGTTTCACATTGTTATTAAGATTATTTTAGATTTGGTCTGTAGGTAAATAGACATTGGTTGTGTAAGTCATCACCTGTGGTACAGTTTGACCTTTGGTCACATACTCATTTCCGACCTTTACTCTGGGGAAACACAGAGCTTTCAGCATGTCTGCAGAGTTCAGGCCCAAGAGGTAAGCGATTTTATCAGCCACTAAAAAATGAGAGTTTTCCAAAAATGGTCAGTAAATTAATGTTTGTATGGTGATATATAGAGTATTTTTAAATAAAACGTAGTTCATCTCACCCTCTGTGCCATCAGGTTCAGCCTGCTCCTCTCTTTGCTTCTGCTTGAACTTCATGTTGCCATGATGCATCACAGCGCCTGTCAGCTTGTAGATGCCTATTTTCTCCTCAGCAGTGAAGCCCAGAATGTCAATGGCAGTCTGTTTTGAGAAGTTTACACAACATTTGAGTGCCAAGAGTTTTTTGCTACAAGAATTGGCAAACGTAATGACAGTCACATAAATTTGTGTTTTGCAAAGTTTGCTGCTTAAGCTTTTGTGGTATTCATTCATACTGTTTCTAGATTATTGTGCAGAGTGATCAAATGCATTTAAAATAACAGCAAAAAGCTTCATTGGCCAAAAAAAATTCTTTTTTTCGGGCCTGGTAAAAAAGACCAGCTAACATCATTTCAGTAATCATATTAACAACACACGTTACAGAGTATTAGTCAGGTGAATTCACTATCATACTGATTGGATTGTAAGAGCAAACTGATTGCTGTACAAGGAGGAAATAAGTGATTGCAATCATTGTTTTTGTTAGCATTTTTTACCTCGAAAGGAAGAAGTGCAGCCATCATCGCTTTGTATCAATATGACCACACATGCAAGGAAATTGCTACAATGAATATTGCACCTGAAAGAACTCTTTACCGGATCATAAAGAACTTCAAAGAGAGAGGTTCGGCTGTAGCAAAGAAGGCTTCAGGATGTCCCAGAGTATCCAGCAAGTGCCAAGACCATCTTCACCTGATGGAATCGTGTCATTACCAGTTCAGAGCTTGCTCGACAGCAAAGAAGCCACTTCTCTCCAAAAAAAACCCATCAAGGACAGACTTAATTCTACAGGAAGTACAAGGATTTAACAGCATATGGTGTGAAATTATTTTCTCTGAAAAATCTCCCTTCTGTCTGTTTGGGACATCTTGAAAATTGATTGTCCGGAGAAGAAAAGGTGAACGCTAGCATGAGTCCTGTGTCGTGCCAACAGCGATGCATCCTGAGACCATAAATCTGTGGGTTTGCTTTTTAACCAAGGAAGTGGGCTCTCTCATAATTCTGCCGAAAACACTGCCATGATTAAATAATTTTATCGAAACATCCTGCAAGAGTGATAATGAAATAACTCAAAGATCGTTAAATTCAAATGTCAGATTCGTGGCCAGGCAACTCAACAAATCTCAATACTATAGAGAACCTGTGAAAAGGTGAGAGGCCAAGCAAAAGCCACAAATTGTGAACAACTCTGGATCGCCATTAGTCAGTATTTGGCCCTGAAGTTAATATACAGCATGTCGGAGCGAATAGAAGAGGTTATGAATAACAAGGGTCAATGAGGAAAATACTGACTCTTTGCATATACTAAATGTTTTTGCCTTTAAACTCATAATAAGCTTATCATTGTTTTCCGGAATAGATTAGAAACATGTGGCAGAATAATCCACAAATACTGTAGCAGCAAACATTGCAAAAAATGAAATTCTCTACCAATACTTTTGGCCATGACTCTGCATTATCTTATGTGGTATGTTTTTCTAATATTTCTACTTATAAATATATTTTAAGGAAGCTAAAAACAATAAGCCTGTTGTCTACGTACATCTGTGGCAATGAACTCTTCCACGTCATCAATACTCTTGACAGTGATTTCACCCTGGCTGATCATTGGATAGTCATAAGGATTTTTGGTGATGAGCAGGGCCTCTGTAAAGAATGAATGTGCACTATATTAACACTCAGGGGCGTCAGTTTGTTTTGAAAAGTGGTGGGGACAAAAGATCAGATGAAAAAAACATTACAGCAGGACAGGAAAAATTTTGAATAACGGCCCATCAAAAATGGGCATAGCGTAGCCAGTCAACAACACGAAAATACTCATAAAACCCTCAACAATGTCGACTCACATATAAGAGTCCCTACAACACCAGCTCAACCGAACAGTGCCAAAGCACCATAAAACAGCAAGTCAATGATTACAATGAAAGTCATTATTATGTAAAAGAAAATACACTATAAGCACACAACACAACATATGTGTCCTTGGACCACAAAACCAGTCGTACACTGCAAAAAATTATTTTCAAGAAAAAAATTCTTAGTATTTTTTTCTTGTTTTCAGTAAAAATATCTTAAAACTCTTAAATTAAGATGCTTTTTCTTGATGAGCAAAATGACCTAAGAACCAAAAATATTAGACCAAAATTTTAGACCAAAAATACTAAATGTAAGTGATTTTGTGCATAAACAAGCAAAAAAATCTGCCAATGGGGTAAGCAAAAAAATCTTGAACATTTTTCTTAAACACTAAATTCAAGAAAATTTCAAGAAAAAAATAGCTTACCCCATTGGCAGATTTTTTTGCTTGTTTTATGCACAAAATCACTTAAATTTGATATTTTTGGTCTAAAAACTAGATTTTTTGCTCATCAAGAAAAAGCATCTTAATTTAAGAATTTTTAGATATTTTTGCTGAAAACAAGGCAAAAATACTAAGATTTTTTTCTTGAAAATCTGACTTTCTTACTTAGTATTTTTGTTTTGATTTCAGTAGAAATATCTTAAAAATCTTAAATCAAGATGTATTTTCTTGATGAGCAAAATGACCAAAGAAAATAAGTCTAGTTTTTAGACAAAAACTATACAATTTAAGTGAATTTGTGCTTGATTTAAGAATTTTTAGATATTTCTACTGAAAACAAGACAAAAATACTAAGTAAGAAAGTCATTTTTGCAGTGTACGTCCCACAGGTATTGTTTGATTTTTCAGAAGATTTTAACCAAATGCTTTCAAAAAGTGGTGGGGACAAAATCAGCCATTTCAAAAAGTGGTGGGGACATGTCCCCAGCGTCCCCAGTGTAAATGACACCTATGTTAACACTGCTGTTAGACATTGCCTTTATCAATCATACGCGAATGTAGATTTCTCACCGATCAGTTCTGGTTTGTGTCCAGTCATGAGCTGGTAGAAGATGTGGTAGCTCCTCTCAGCAGACAGCTGGAATGTTACTCTTGACTTTTCCAGCAGATCTTTACAGAGAAACAATGGCTTTTAATCACTAATGCACATGTTGGTACAATAATAAAACATGCATGTTTGGTCGAGAACACTAAGACTCACAAGTTTCAATATCAGCTGAGGCCAGTTTGCCAGTTTGCCCAAAGTGAATCCTGATGAATTTACCCTTTAAGAGACAGACATTATTTAAGACACCTCTGAATGTCTGTCAGCTTAGAAAAAATAACAGAAATGACAATGCATTACATCAGACTTCAACTTACAAAACGAGAAGAGTTGTCGTTCCTTATAGTCTTGGCATTACCATAAGCCTCCAGCAGGGGGTTGGCTGCGATGATTTGATCCTCCAGTGAGCCCTGCATATAAGATGGGTAATATTAGATCAGTAATGAGATAAATCAATTAATACTGTAGTCCATGTGTAATCTATGTTTTCGCTAACCTGCATTTTCCCAGCAACAGGTTCTGCCTTCTTTGCTCCAGACGATGCACCAACGGTTGCAAAGTACTGAATGACACGCTTTGTGTTCACAGTCTTTCCTGCACCAGATTCTCCGCTGGAGGTTCACACAAGGTTTTTATTCACAAAACCTCTATGTGCTTTTACATATAACAATTGTAAAAAAGTTACATCAAGAGAAGGAAATGTACTTACGTAATCAGAACAGACTGGTTCTCACGATCTGAAATAAAACCGTGTGGTATTTGTAGTGTTCAAGATCCAATTATTTTACAAAAGCTCATCAGTAAATATCTGAATCCACTTACCAGTGAGCATGAACTGGTAGGCATTGTCAGAGATGGAAAAGATGTGAGGTGGAGCTTCAATCCTCTTTTTGCCTTTGTAACCGTTCACAACAACTGTATCGTATACTGGCAGCCATTTGTATGGATTGACAGTAACGCAGAACAAACCAGAGTAGGTCTGGAATGGAGATGAAGGTCCAATGTGTTACAGTTCAACATCGACCTCATTGCAGGTATTAAATGTGATGTCTTTAGACTTACATAGATCATCCATGCTGCGTAACGCTCTTTGAGGTTAAACAGCACAGCAGGCTCACTGAGGTGGGTCATCATGGCCATGTCCTCAATTTTGTCAAACTTGGGTGGATTCCTGGGAAAGATTTCATCTTCTTTGACAGTGAGAGTCTGACAATAAACAACAGCAGTTATCATGACTGATTGAAGATATTAGTAACATGAAAAAATTCCTCAAGATCACAGTTAATAGTTTTGAACTTACCTTATTAGTATCAGTTTTGACGGTAGCTTTGCCACCCTCTTTACTAATAAGAGTACCCTTCAGGTACATCTCTTCTTGATCTGTTACAAAGTAGGCTGTTTTGGCATCAAATGGGGTGTTCTGAGCCTCGATCCTCTCTCTCTCTGGTTTGCGGAGGAAAATGGCCGCCGGGCCAAAACACTCCATCTCACCGTCTCCCATGGTGGCAGATTGCTGTGGTATAAAATATACCTTAGCATTCTGTTTTAAATCTAATTTCAGAGTTTAGATTTTATTATGCTCTTGTACGGTACATTTATTAATTCCAAATATTTTATCATTCTATATTTTTGTTTGGTGAGTTAGTGATATTATTTAAATAAAGATTGAAATGTCAAACTTTAATCGTAATTGTATTGTTATTATTGCATCATTAAACTGTTGAAGAAAGGTTTTTAAAATGAACTAAAATGGGTTAATAATGATTATTGTTTTACCTTTTACTCCCCCAGAGAAAAAGAAAGCTGATGTGAATTTAAGATTTCTGAAAGAGAAAAAGCAGGAGAGATAATTATTTTATTGTTTCCAACATAGGTATTCCCCATTGACAAATGAAATGCAATAAATTATGTATTTCCATTACCTTTGCTGGCTCACTGTGAATCTTCAGGAGTCAGGAGCTGCTTTTATATAGTGTCATAACTGAGCGCTCAGCAGATCTGTGAAGCTGGATATGGTCATGTTGTTTTAGATGCTCTCCCAAATGGAAAACAGATTGATGTTCTTATTCAATGACTTTCTGGCTCAATGCTGCATGCCAGTGATATAAATATTCACATAGTCTTAATTTATTATTTTTCTAAACTTTTAAATGTACATAATTTCAAAATGTTAAGACATTGTAAGTTAAGAAGAATAGCATATCATAAATCAGTTTTTTTTAATAACACATATGGCTTGAGAGTGTTTTTGTTGCATGTTAAATTTAGATTAGGTTTTAGTTTTCTTTTTAACTTTCTAACAAATAAAGGATTGAGATTTTCTTCATCTTAAACACTTTTCTGCTTGATAAATTAATTTGGGGGGACGGTAGGGTTAGTGCCTAGTCTTTAAATCATTGGAACTTGGCCCAGAGTAGAACCTTTCCACTGGTATTTGGTTTCGGGGGCAACAGTAATACTTGCTTTGGTAAATTCCAGCCAGATGGCCAGTATACTAAAGTTTTTACGTTTATGTCTTTTTGATTATTTTTTACACTCATCACTTTCGAGTCCAAGCACATGTCACAAGACAGACTGATGTACTGAAAACTCCTACATTCAACAAAATCCAATGTTTGTGTTAAGATTTTTGTAATCCTGGAATTTGCCCTATAAAATCTCAAGTGTTTCCTTATTTTGCCATTTTACATGTTACATGCACATTCATGCTTTTACCATGCAATAAAGACTTTTAAATATATTTTGTTAGATTTTGCTGTTGGTCAATTAAAAAAAAAAAAAACTGGCAGGCATATTTTGCCATCAGGAGATGAAATTTAAATCTTACAACAGATGTATTACCAGATATGGACCTAAGTAGTTCATCCATCCAAATGAAAAATAATATCTTTGGCAGATGATATTTGGCATAGTGATCACTGCACTTAAACTGGAATCATGTTAATGAATGATGTTATGACTCTTAAAGTTATAAACAGCCTGTTCTTATATGGAATAATCATAAATATAGCACAGCAAGGGCTGCTGTTGTGTAATTAGGTTACAAATCCAGGCAATACTGTAGACTTTAATCGGACCCAATATGACTTCGGACGGGCCTCACTGCAAGTATTCTGAATTTCTCTAAATCTATCTTTTAAATAATGTAAGGAAAAATGCTTATTTAGCAGATGTTATGTGACTGATTATTATTTGATGTAGATTAAGTCAAAATGTCAAGAAGTGTTTACAATATCTTTTAACTATTGTTAAGGGACAAATTCATTTTCAGATTAAATACTTAATTAATGTCACATTTACAAAAGTCGGATTATGTAATGAACCATTCAAGTGAAACTTGGTAATGAACAGTAAGGTATACCTTTAGAAAAAGTCATGCACAAGAGCATTCTTGCTAAAACAATAATAATTACCTAATTACATTAGCAAAAATACCATTCACACAAGGATATTGGGCAGGGGCGTCGCTAGACCCCTTTTACTGGGGCACGTGCCCCAGTGTAAATCTTTTGTGCCCCTGTGTAAATCTCAAGTTTACATTTAGCAGTTAACTAGTTTATTCCTTTACAAAGACAATCGCGGCAAAACGGATCTATATGCAATGTAGTTACCCAATTCACGTTTGAAAAAGCGACGCAACAGTCGCACTGACGCGTGCACGCCTCAATTCATGTCCACGTCGGCGCACGGACATGAATGGGTGCGCGGACGCGGACATGAATTGAGGCGTGCACGCGACTGTTTTGCCGTGCGCAGCCGCATACAAAGTACACGCGATTGAGTTGGTTTATGAAAACATGGCGAGACTAAAGTAAGTTTCTAAATAATAATGAAAATCTCATTGACGCATGTGATGGACATCAGAAATGTTTTGTGCAAAGCAGGAAAAGGGAAGGAAAAATGAGAGATGATGAATTTAAGGGAGTAAAGACACATAACATCCTACCCTGTCAGGGCTTAAACATTAGAGGGAAAATTTCAGGAAAACCTCTGTTAATAGTCTATAAAATTGCATTGTTCACATACAAAAACGTCTCGGTTACGTATGTAACCCTCGTTCCCTGAAGGAAGGGAACGGAGACGTCACGTCGTGACCGACGAATTGGGAACTCGCTTAGAGAGACCAATCTGCTTCGTACTCTACTAAAACGCCAATGAACTTGGCATTGAGATATTTGCATAATGCTGGCGCCGCCCCGCCAGGTGCGTATATAAGCCACAGGTGCAAATATGGAAATTAGCTTCATTTCGCTGAGAAAGCCGGAAAGTGTGACCGGCCGATAAACAGCAGGGAGCAGCCCTGTGGCGACGGGACGTGACGTCTCCGTTCCCTTCCTTCAGGGAACGAGGGTTACATACGTAACCGAGACGTTCCCTTTCAGTCGGTCACTACGACGTCACGTCGTGACCGACGAATTGGGAATCCCTACCAAAACGCCACTGAGGGCTGACCTCTTCCAGTGTCTGCGTAAAGCCCTCCGGTTCCACTTAAGGATAAGGAGAATTAGGTTTTAAGGCAGAAGGCCGGGCACTAGATGTTCCTTTAACCCCACAGTAGTGCCAGCGACTGGGAAGCGCCCTATCTGAGCGGTATAGGGACGCTGCGGAAGCCACCGCCCCGTTAAGGGCTATTGGTGGGCGAAAGTCAACCGTAGTTGAGGTATAAATGACAGCCGTGGCTGTGTAAGCAAAGCAGTGCTCTGCTGAGGGAAACGTGGGCTAGTAGGATTAACCCCACGGAAAAATACTCACAAAGGAACCCGGTGGGACGCAATGTGGATGCCCGAGCCAAACACAGGTTCGCGAGGATGCAGCTAGTGAGAGGCTGGCAGCGGATGCTCCGCAACATCAGGCTGCCAAGGCAGCGGAGGAAGGCAAAACAATTTATTACGCGTTTTTGCCTCGAAGGCCTTCCATACTGAGCTCAGTTTGGAGCAGCAGTCGGAGGCTGCAAGCCGACCTGCGAGCCTGTTCTCTGTGCTTCCCCTAACGAGGAAAGAACACGAGAGGAGACAGGCTCGACACGAACACTGTAAAATCTAATGAACGTATTAGGTGTCGCCCAACCAGCAGCTCTGCAGATGTCTGTTAGCGAGGAACCACGAGCGAATGCCCAAAATGAGGCTACACTTCTAGTAGAGTGAGCTCTCAAATTAAATGGACAAGGAATGCCCTGCAGATTATAAGCAAGGGCGATAGTATCAACTATCCAATGAGACATCCTCTGCTTAGTGACAGCTTTCCCTCTCTGCTGGCCACCATAACAAACAAAGAGCTGATCTGAGGTCCTAAGGCTTTGTGTGCGATCCACGTAGATGCGTAACGCTCGTACGGGGCATAATAAAGCCATGGTTGGGTCTGCCCTCCTCCGGGGGGCAGCGCTTGCAAGCTCACCACCTTATCTCTGAAGGGAGTGGTGGGAACTTTGGGCACGTAGCCTGGTCTGGGTCTCAGTGAGACAGCAGGACCAAACTGAAGGCACGAATCGTCAACAGAGAATGCATGTAAATTCCTTACTCTCTTCACGGAGACCAATGCTAGCAGGGTCGGAGTTTTCATTGAAAAAAAAAAAAAACTTCAGACTCGCAGACTGCAAAGGCTCGAACGCGGAACCTGTAGTAGGGCTTCAGCACCATGGACAGGTCTCAGGAGGAATAGAGGGAGGGCGCGAGGGGTTTAGCCTGCGAGCGCCTCTTAAAATCTAATAACCAAATCATGCTGCCAACTGATCTGCCGTTAATAAGCGAGTGATGAGCAGAAATAGCGGCGATATCAACTTTAATGGTGGAGGGTGACAGCCTACCATCTAACCTATGTTGAGGATATATAAAAGCACAATGTTAAGCATTCTCTGGGGTCCTCGCGTTGCGAAGAGCACCAGGTGACGAAAAGGGTTTCATTTAAGCGCGTAAGCCCGTCTTGTGGACGGTGCTTGTACCGCGTCGATGGTGTTAGATACCGCTTGCGATAAATCACCTAAACCTTGCGCGCACTCAACGACCATACATGGAGATCCCACAGGTCGGGGCGCGGGTGCCATAATGTGCCCCTTCCTAAAGAAAGAAAGTCCTTCCTAGGGGAATTCGCCAGGGAGGGGCTGTCGCGAGGAGCGTTAACTCTGAAAACCAATTCCTGGTCGTCCAGTATGGGGCGACTAACGAAAGGCTCTCCTCGTCCTGCCTGACTTTGCACAGTGTCTGTGCAATTAAGCTCACTGGAGTGAATGCTTATTTTCGCGTCCCCCGCGGCCAGCTGTGTGCCAACGCATCCACGCCGAGGCTGTCCTCGGTTAGTTAATAAAACAGGCGACAGTGGGTATCGTCCGGTGACGCAAATAGATCTATCTGCGCACGACCGAACTTATTCCAAATTAGCTGGACCGTCTGGGGGGTGGAGTCGCCATTCTCCGGGGCGCGCAGCTCGGGAAAGCGCGCCGCCGCTGTATTTGAGCGTCCCCGGAAAGTGAATGGCACGAAGGGACCTCAGATGCTTCTGACTCCAAAGGAGGAGATGACGAGCGAGATGCGACAGGTGACGAGAGCGCAAAAACCGCCTTAACGGTAAATAACGCAACAGTCGCAATGTTGTCGGTGTCGGCTAATACATCCTTCCCTCGCATCTCCATAGCGGAGCGTACAAGTCCCAGATATACAGCGCACCGCTCGCGGCAGTTGGGGTGCTATGCACACCCCTGAGACTGCAAGCCCGTCATACGTGGCTGCTCATCCCGTGCTGGGGGCATCGCATGCTACAGAATGCCAGGAGACCCGACTCAGAGGCATATCTTGCTATCAGAAATGCTGGGTCTGACCACGGGGTAAAGTAGAAATGACACGCAGGTGTAATGGTTACACGGTGTATGTCATTGCGCCACGCTCTCCTCGAGACTCGATCGTAGAACCAATGCTGAAGCGGTCTCATATGAAGCAGCTCGAGCAGATGTCACGCCGCAGCTGCTGCCATATGTCCAGGAGCTTCTGAAATTGTTTCAGAGGGACCGCGTACTTCCCTCGAATTAAACCGAGGCAAGTCAGAACTGACTGGTTGCGCGCTCTTGTAAAACACGCCAATAAATCGATCGAGTCTATTTCCATACTGAGAAAAGGATCCTCTGCACGGGGCAACGTTGCTCTTTTCCCAGCTGACCTGATGACTTAAACGAGCGAGATGCTGAAGCATTAAATCTCTGTGTTCGCGCACGTTTGCCAAGAACGAGCCATTATAGTTGACGTAAATATAAGCAGAATGCGAACAACGCTCTCTCTCTCGGAGATTTAAATGCCGTGACTAGCACTTCCATGGAGACACGGGGAGAGAGAGACAGCTCGAATGGTGTACTTAGTATTAGTATGTCCACTCCACGAACGCAGAGCGAAAAACGGTCTAAGGCGAGGGGAGATGGGCACATGAAGTACACGTCTACAGGTCTCTGCTGCAAACCGATCTGAATATTGAAATACGAGCCTCGGCGTATCATCCTAAAGGATCAGATTTGTAGAGCCGGTGCGTAAATAAATCGGTCGTAACCCACCGCGTATTTTTGGGTACTATGAGATAAAGGCTGGAAAAACCCTATCATCACTCTCGGTAAGAGGGACCGGCTCGAAACGTCCTTCGCCAGCAGGACATCGACTTTTGCACGCAGTACATGTGCATCGGACGCTTCACTATAGTGAAACGAATGCCCGAGAATTTGGGGGAGTGCCGGTAATTGTATTACGTAACCGAGGCGGATAGTGCGTAAAACCCAACGAGACGGGCTGGGAACTGAAGCGAAGCATCCCGGGACCGTACGAGGAGAATTAACGACACTACCGAAGTACCCGCGGTGGGGCAGCGAAGCGAGACAGGTGATACTGCCGGTGCGTCTGCTGTAACAGCATAACATCTACAGTATGTGTGTGTGAGACACTGACTCCTCTGCAGAGAGCGCAGACTCCGATGAGGGTGCTGGTGGTCCGGTCTCCTCAGTGGAGAGCTCGGACTCCTCAGGACACCCGCTGGCGATAGAGGAGAGGTAGGGGAGCTGGTGTGTACCCGCTCACGGCTCTCTCGATCCTCCGGAGACCTGGAGAGGAAAGAGGAATGCACTCTTATGTGTGGTTAAGTGGGTACCGGCTGGACAGCCGGTGGAACATATGCAAACCAAGGACTTTCCACCCGACCCTCTACCGGGGGAAGGAGCGAATCACTGTCTCCTGAAGAGTGATCCTCTGCCACTCCGGGTCGCCCGTCTCTGGCCACTTAAACTCCCGATTTTCACGGGAAGCGGCTAAGCGGGCGGGGCGAGCTGCTGACGACCGGTTCCCCTGCGCTGCCGAGATGGGGTCCGAGGAGGGGAACGGAGGTGGCCGCCGCAGGACGCGGACGGCGAGAGGCAGACTGAGGAGCCGGCGTTGGTGGACCAGGGCAGCTCTCATCCGCCGGGGCACGACCTAGGAGATCGCCTCAGTCTGCGCAGCGGAGCTATACGACTCCCCGGGCTCGCCGAAGAGGCCGGTCTGTGAGACAGGAGCATTCATGAAGTTGTTCCGTCATATAAGCCAGACATAGCCAAGGGTGGCGATCTTGAACACTGTGGTGGACATCGTACGACTGAAGGTCGCGGCTTCCCTCGTATATCTCTAAAGCCTCGTTTGGTGAACCTGCAGTACGTTAATGCGTGCAGGGCTGAAGCCGCGTCTCCGCATGCCTGATGGGCAGCGCCCGTAACCGGACGACTGTCTATACAAACACGGGAGGGAAGGGTTGGGAGGTCCCTCCAGGAACGCAGCTGCATCGCAACCCCCCGCTCAACTGAAGGGACCCCCCTTAGCGGCTCCGTTAGTGAGGGAGATGAGGGGTGAAGCTGAACGGCCGAGACGGCCGCAAATCACGTCAGCTCTTCGTGCCGTCGGGAAAGGCAGGCACAGGAGGTGAGGACTGTAGAGGCCCGGGCAGCTCCGAAGTACCAATCATGTGGGCGGGACGGTTCGGGCGGAGAGGAATTAACCCCTCCAACTCTACCGTTTCCGCCGCTCGAGCGGGCACGGCCGCCATCTCCGGGAAGACTCCGCCTCGGAGGGAAAAAATGGGCACCCCTCTGATGCTGTAGAAGTGACGGGACCAGAAGGAGGTCCAGTGGATTCGGCAGAAATCGCAGAACACGACTCTGCAGTCTCCACCGGAGCCTCAACCGGCTGAGGATGAGAAGGCCGGTAGGTGAAGGACGCATCCTCCGTCCTACTCAGCGCAGTGATGCGAAGAGCGTCCTGCGAGCGCTTGACAGCCGCACCATGGCGGCGTTCAGCACTGCAAAGGCGCGGACGCCGTTCCCGTAGAAACGACAGTCGTCTCCGCAATCCAAGAGGGTTATGCTCTCACAGAGAGAGCAAAAGCTCTCCACGAACGCAGCCTCGGAGTGCTCGATGCCATAGCACGAAGACAGCGCTCGTGACCGTCACTGGAATCCCTGTACTTCTCGCATCCAAGATTGCACGGAGGAAAAGCTATCCTGAAAAGGACGCTGATCTCCGAATATACGAGAGAGTGGCTGTCTTTAAAAAGACACAGAGCTCTCACGTATCACTCTTTAGGGAAATCACTCTTAGGTGCTCAGCTGATGATGCGCACAGGGAGAGGCAACGCACACACTAAACTCAAAACAAAAAAGATGCAGAGCAGTGGAATACTGCGAGCGTCCGCTGTGTCAGTACTGCTTGTCAATCAACTTCAGCAACCGTTCCCAGAAGAGCAGAGAGTAGCTTCTCAGTAGCAGATAATGCCGGCTTTCGAAGCGAAAAAAGCTAATTTCCATATTTGCACCTGTGGCTTATATACGCACCTGGCGGGGCGGCGCCAGCATTATGCAAATATCTCAATGCCAAGTTCATTGGCGTTTTAGTAGAGTACGAAGCAGATTGGTCTCTCTAAGCGAGTTCCCAATTCGTCGGTCACGACGTGACGTCGTAGTGACCGACTGAATGGGAACTGTGTTATACTGTTCTGTATTTTCAGATATGAAATTAATATTTAGTTCACTAGCTCTAGGTCATTTCATAATCAGTTAGCAGTAACTAAGATAGATTTTTTAGTAGTCATAAAATGAAAATATTCTTAAAAATAAAAAAAGAAGTTATTAATCATTGTTATGTAAAATGCAAATGTGCATAACATTTTTTTCTCTCCAGCCATTATTTCCAAACATGTTATGCCTTTAAACATGTTAATTATGTTGTATATATGTATATATGAAGATGATACTTAAATATTTTTAAATAAATGTTTGTCTTTCCCAGTACTTGTTGCAATGTTGGAATAGTGGGTTAAGCAAAGGAAATTGTATCTTGCACACCGCAGGCTTTCAAGAAAAAAAAAAAATGGGGGGCCTGTGCCCCAGTAGAGCTTTATGTCTAGCAACGCCCCTGATATTGGGTCTCATTCACTAACAATTGCGTTTCTTTTTCGAATTTATATGCACATTTGAACTTCTCACAAAAACGTTCTGCCTATTCACAAAACATGCACACGCACATGAACTTGTTTTTATAATCATTCTTACCTTAGTGAATAATAATACACTTCAAAACCAGCTCCATATATAGCAGTGCAGTCCACAGAAAATGTTAGAGAAGTTTGTCATGAAAGCAAAAGAGGTATAAAAGAAATACCAGATCATATGTATCTGTAAAGTTCTGTTTTGTTTTGCATTTTCAATTTGCAAGATGTTGCTGTCGGTGGAGGAAACCATATGTGCTGTGTGTGTTCACCAGAGTAACAGGTAGGCCTGTTGGTAAAAAATAAGTATATGAGATGCGATAAGAACACCTTTAATATGACTTCACCAGAGATGCGCATCTCTATGGGAGGCTTTGATCAAGTGATTGACGTTTGGACCTCTCATTACATTTACATTATGTTTACATTAGGCATTAAGTAGATGCTTTAATAGAGATTAAAAAAGTGAGGAGGCAACATGTGAAGAAGAGATCTCTACTAATGAGGTGGGTTGAATGAGGGAGACATAAAAAATTGCAGAGCAGTGGGCCTCCAAGAATAACATTGACAAACACTGATTTAGCAGACGCTTTTGTCCAAAGCAACTTATAAATGAGGTAACAACAAAAGCAATTAGGCCAACACGACATCAGCAAGTGCAGTATAGAACTACTCTCGTCAAGTCTAACACAGTATACATAGCCAAAGGATTTTTTCATCTTTGTAAGTGTAGAAAAAAATAATAAAGCAACCTATATTATCATGTATAACATACTCTATATAATAATAATATAGATGATGTAAATATACTAATAATATATATAAAAATATTAAAATATATAATCATGTAAATATTATATATCAACATTATCATTTACATTAAAAAATTATAGGCTTTAATGTTTGTTAAATGGATTGTTTTAGTTATGGTCATGTAGTTCTGCTTTTATTTGTACAAGGTAAAATACATACCTTTCATAAGGTAAAACACATATAAGGACAGCATGTTTAAATTGCCTACATTGTGACTTGCAGTCGGTTGAAATATTCCTGATTAATCTTTTTAAGGAAAAGAAGGGGGTTAGTTATAGATGCACAAATATTCAGCTTAAGCTTACACTAAAGAGACCCTTTTGTGTGTGGAGAGCTGTGGGGTTCATTGATGTTGATGGGTAAGCCTTTGCCATCAGTGGTGAAAGCAGAAGCTCAAGAGAACCAGGGGGTTATGGTTAGTATAGCTTTCAGGCCTACTCACCAATCTTTAAGAGATTTATCACTGCTTGTTAGTCCTTTAAGATATTAAGGTGATTAATTCATATTGATCGGTTTTGCTAATCTATATGTTTTAAACATATTTTGACTACTATTGCATCATAAGCAGGCAATAGTTCAAAAGCTCATATAAAGATACAAGTTTTCACTATTCTGAGAAAGAAAAAGAGAGTTTGTGTTTTTTGTTTGTTTGTTTGTTTGTTTGTTTGTTTGTTTATAAAAAAAGATAGAAGAGGTAGAAATGTGGTCAATATCTTTTTTGAAAAGATGGGTTTGTAATTGTTTTTGAATGTCAGAGATGCACTTCTTAACATTGTCCTATTCACCTCCTATGTCTCATAACAAAAGATCACAGTTCTGCATGTGCACGTTTCTTCCCTTATATGTTATGGACCGCAGACTTTCTTTTGTCCCAGGAATTTATAATAAACAAAAAATTGTAATACATTATGGTATTGCTTCACCAGATCCTTGCATATGAGACAGCAGGTACGCCAATCAGGTTTAACGAAGATATTTCACGTGTGTATTGTCATGAAAATAATGAATTATAACTAAACATTCAACTTTATAAATAAAGTAGAAATAAAAGTGTTATGCGTACTCAGAAGATGTGATTCACCGTTAACTGTGGTGTGCAGGGCTGTTATGGTAACGGCATACAGCGTGCTATCCACCTGTTTCTCAAACGCGAAAGTAAGTGATGTGACGTATTTCCTCTCCGGTCGAGACTTCAGTTTTAAATGCCAGCCGGTAGATGGGTGTATTGGGAGCATGCATAAAACATGATATAAACAGTTATTATTTACTACACCTGCCATGTATGAACCAGTGTGAGGACAAAATTAAGTGGCTTGATATATGAAGATATATTCAATAATTTCGTGTGGTTGATCGGAGGGGACAATGAGCAAATATAAAAGCACATACCAGTATCTTTACAATGGGAAAGTCAGTCAAGTGTTTGTACATGGAATTTACCAAGACTTTGTGTTTTAATCTTTTCAGGGGATGGTTTAAAATGTCACAACTGTCCCTCTGGTCTGAGCTTTTTTTAAACTTTAAAAAAAAAAATAATGGACTTGTTTATTGCAACACGTTGAGCTTCACACGGTCTGACACAGTCAGCAGTATCATTCAACACATTGTAAGTTATTTGAACAAACCATAATAAACATAATAAACTACTCCATGTATTGAGTATTGTTTACGTTTTATGTAAATATTATTACATGACTTCTTACGCAGGTGGAGACATGAGCTTATGAAATTATTTGCTTACTTTTAAAAGTATTTGCTTTTTGATTTTAAAACATAACAAAGGTATGCGCAAACACATTACAAACTATTATAAACATTAACTAAGCAGATTATGTCGTATATATTCTGTACTGTAATCGCATTTTTGTAAAAATATATATATAGTAGCAGCAGAATAAATAAGTCAGCTAAATCAGCATATTTTTATCAGCATTATATTAGTTGTTTTAAAACAATTATTGTATTTATTGTTTACTGGTAGTATCTATGAAAGGTTTTGGATGGATTTGTACTTGAGTGCATGTGTACCACCAATTCAGCTCTTGTGCATGGGGTTAAAACAAATGTTTTGTAGAGATTTACTGCGTTTGTATTAGCTATTATGGCAACCCATAACTGCACAAATTATGTCAGTCAAAACGGCTCACCGGAAGTAATAAACCGGAAAGCTTAAAGATGGCGGCACCCGCATTTACGTGAAGAAACAGTTGGATAAGATGACGTGCATTCATGTTAGAAAATTAAAGCCAAAAATATTCACCAAGTTGTTTACTCTATAAGGACAGATATTATATTTTATTTTTTATGAGACATTTTTAATTTCTGGAAAATTAAATACAGAATATGACAAATAATGCAGAATCCCTTTTGTTGATTTTGCACTCTTCCACGTTTGCAACAACTAGAGCCGATGTCTAACTCCAGATTGTACAGTATTCTGCATTTTGTTTTGGTAATCCCTTAATTAAACTAATAAATGCAATCATTAAGTGCAGTGTTTCGCAACCTTTTTTCTGCTACGGCACAGTTTTGATAAGAAAAAAAAAATCATACGGCACAACATTTTCACAATAAGCATTAACAGATCTGCACAAACTTGTATTGCATTGCTCACATGACTTGTTAAACTGGAATATTATACTGTATTAAACAGAGTATTCACATTTAATGTGAAACTTGATCTTGTTTTGATGAACACAAATGATATCCTGGCTGGAATTGATGACAGTGACACACGCAGCTGTGACCAATAGCTAGCTTTGAGTGCTTTTTCAAACACTGTGACAGTGCTATTTTCCACGGCACACCAAACAAGTGGTCATGGCACACTAGTGTGCTGCGGCACAGTGTTTGGGAAACACTGATTTAGTGCATTAGATATGCTGGGTTCCAGAGGCGCGGGAAGATATTTTCAGTAGGGGGTGCTGGGGTGCGGATGCAACCGGGGGGGAGGGGGTGTTGGTATGGAGTTATAACATTTTAAAGTTGTTCACAAGCTTTTTATTCTGCAGACCACTCTACCTATAAATGTCTTCTTTAAAAACTCACTCGCACCTCCCATCCATAAAGTAAAGATGAGCTGACCGCGCATACAAACTATATAGCCTATTGCAACATAGAAAAGTTTGAATTCTCTGCCAGGGTCGTTATTTTCTGCTACTATCCTCTAGCCGGCCATTGATTAAGCATATTTTTCATTATTACTTTATTAGTCTCATTGGGTGGGGAGAAAGCTATGCCATATAATCAGAAATATTATATATAGACTAGGCCAAAGTAACAAAGGTGTCCAAAAAGTTACACAAATTACAAAATGCTTTGTAAAAGTTACAAAATGCAACGCGAGTCATGTGCGGAGTCTCCTCTGGCACGCATCACGCACCGGGGCTGCTGTTCTGTAGCTTAAGTGCAACATGGAGTTTAAAGATGTAAAGAAAAAAAAGAAAAACAGGAGAATTAACTTTGAGCAAGTTTGCAGGAAAGTCGAAGGCATGGAAACAGTTTATGTATACATTCTCATTCGTGCCAGTAGCCTATACGTCTTTTTTGTTTTCCTTTGCTTAAGTTTTTACTATTTCTAAATTCTAACATGGAATGACATCACTCGAGTTAAGGCGATTAGTGGACCTTTTAATTCACCGGTTTCATTTAATTCTATTTTTACACGTAAGTGTAATATTTGTGTGTTATTTTTTGTTTCAGTTTGCCATGCCTCCTGCACGGCGGTGTAAAAATAAGATATTTTTCGACTTTAAAATTCGAACATCATATCCTAAATTGTCGGAATATATTCCATATAGATTCATTAGAATTTATAGATGTTTAACATTAAAATCGATGAATGGGAATAATTTATATACATTTTTGAAATGCCCACCACTCTTATTAAATGCGCATATTCCTTGTTGTACATAGAGGCTTTACACTTTAGTTCCTTTCATGTCGTTTTAATCATTTAATTCAATCTTTTTTACTTTAAATGTTACTTTAAATGTTCTGTAACATTTACATGTGCGTTAAACACCGCGAAACAATTTGGCTATATTTTTAAATAGTTTTTGAAAAGATGACCTTTTTCTGATATGCAGGATGAGGAGTCAGTTGGAGAAATAACGCTAGTCCTCGGGACTTTTGGGCTGTGTGATTGAAAAAATCCAAAAATCTCTTCTGAGACATTGCGAAGCTGATAGATACAGATAGCCTAAATGCATTCGTCATTGTGGCTGTGAGTGTGCATGCTTGTCTGTTATGCTTATACGTATAGACGGGTTGCAGGTTTATTACAGGGTGCGCAGCGCGCATCCAGGAGGCAGAAAGCCCGCTTGGGGAGCTGATCCGCTACTGCAACAACCTTAATTATTGAAGCGTTCTTTACTGTTTGTATATAAATAAAACTTGATTTTAGTTGGATCTGTTTTTCTGTCTTTATTTTTGCAGTGTTACTGTGATAAATGTATGAATTATAATGTTAGACTAGTAACGTAATAGTCGCATCTATGTTAACATCAGGTACCCAGCACTGACTCTGTTGGTACTATTTTCCCACGCAACAACTCCTTGGCATTTTGACTTACAGACACAGCAATGAACATCTCTTCTTTCTGCCTCTCGGTTGCGCGCAACCAGTTAATGATGTTGCCGTGCAACCTGTCTCTTTGCAGGGCTGAATCGCAATCACGTCGTCAAAACAAATCTGATTGGCTAATAAACACTGAATTAAATTAAATAATTTTAAAATTACTAAAATTATCCTTCTCTTCATCACACACCCCAAGCATGACATACAAAATGTCTTGGAACAGAAACAAACAATCAGAGATATTTATAAGCTATCATTTTATTGTCCTCGCAGTTTTAAATCTTTGCCACCAGGGGGTGCTGCAGCCCCCCCACTTCCCGCGCCCATGCTGTGTTCTGTGCCAAGACAGACACAAATATGGCGGCAGGCATGGCGGAAGTGATGTCTTTGGTACCCATGAATAGCTGCTGTGTAACGAGTCAAATGAGAACTGGCCCTCCTGGCTAAGCCTGGTTTTCTTTCTTTTTTTACTCCTTGACCTCTACCGCCCTGTCGGCTTGCTTACTGGGAGACTGTCGACAGCTTAATTTAGGATTTTATTTTGTACGTTATGTTAATACTGCTTTCATTTTTATGGTCAAATTACAATCTTACAGATATTGCTACTTATTACCTAATACATTATTCTATCAGGAAATAACTTTTGAATACCTCCATCTACTCAATTTCTGGAAAAGATTAAAATGGGGTGGTGATAGCGCAGTGGATAAGACACTCACCTTTGGTGCGAGAGACCCGGGTTTGAATCCACTGTGACACACCATTGTGTCCCTGAGCAAGACACTTAACCCCTAGTTGCTCCAGAGGTGTGCGACCTCTGACATATTTAGCAATTGTAAGTCACTTTGGATAAAAGTGTCAGCTAAATGAATAAGTAAGTCAGTAATGAATAAATGGAATTGAAATATTAATTATTCTATTAGTAACACATTTAAATACCTCCATGTACTCCATCCTAGACTATGTTTATGATATAATTTGGAATGGAGTACTCCTTATTACATTATTCAAAAAAGGAAATTAATTTTGAAAATTCTGTAACTTAATGTACTTATTTGTAACCTATAATTAAAAACTGCCATGCTTTTTTTGTTTTTTTGCTTTTTCTTTGTTTCTATTTCATGTAAAGCTGCTTTGGAACAATGAAAATTTAATTTAATTGAATTAGATTGAACTGAATTGGAATTGATTCGATTGAAGTGATACGCAGAGGAATCCCTAAATTAAATATAAATTCACATGCATCTGCCCATTCAGTCTTAACAATTAAATGGTAAACCAACCTGGCTTGTTGCCCTTGAAAGGAGATCAAACCAGAGGCTCAGCATGAGAACTTAGGAGAACTGCACGGAGGAAAAATGAGCAGTGAAGGAGGAGATGGGGAGAAGGAGGAATGCCGGAAGAACTGTAGCTGCAAAGGCTCAGAGATTGAGTGAATGTTTAGGCTCATCCCAAACCTACCTACATTTAGAACTTTATTTTATGTTAAAACTCGGGCTGTCAGCGTTAACACGTAAATGCATGTGATCAATTCATTACTCATTAACACGTTAAAATACTTAACACTATTAATCACAGTCAGTCATACCACCAGCAGCGATTGCGTGGACCGATGGCATGTGGCAGGATTAGAAAGAATATGGAGTACTGTCATAAAGTCCACCAACCAGTATATGCAGAGCTGCATCAAGACGAACAAATACCCATGGATCTGATTTTCCTGCATGTGTGAAACGCCTAGCTCTGATTATGACAGATGCTTTGTCAAAATAAAAATGAAAAAACAAGCCAGTAACTTTAATGTTACAGTATCCAATTCAAATTCAAGGAGCAAAGGTTTCTGTGGAGTTAAGTAATCAATAATAAATTTGTATTAAATGCTCCCACTAATTATTCTATAATTTTTGTGTGCCAGATTATGAACATTCATACATGCTACCAAATAATTTACTAATAAAGCACAACATTGTTTACAAGAACATTATATTCCTTATAAATCTAGTGTAGTAGATTGTTTACTTTAACCCCAATAAAATATTTTTATTCTCAAAATGCACCACATTAAAATAAATTCACCTTTAAATATATAAAGGGACTGGATTTGTTGATACTACTCATTTACTTTGTGGCATTTAGTAAATGAGGGCAAACATGTTAAACAAAAATAATGGCATATTATTAATATACACAATAAGCATGCAACTAATGACCATACTTTTATCAGTTTAAACTCGTCTTTGAGCATCATACTAGCATATATAAAAATAATTTCCTCATGTTTTAAAACAGCTTGAATGTAATTCTACACCCTTGCCTCATTTAGTATACGTGAATTTATGAATATGCAAACTAGTCCCAGCGTCTACTCAATTGCAATTGAAGCTTTAGATATATAATTGTTAAGTTTGGTTTCACACAATGCATACTTGAACTGTGCTTTTGCAATAATCTTTAAGTGCTGATGATAACAGGTTTTAGCACTCAGCCTTCACGTGTAAAAAGCATGAAGCCGCAAATCCTTCAACTGAGTTTACGAGGCATCCATATATAAAATCTATGACATCTATCTACTAATCCATGCATTCAGCTGTGTTGTTGTTGTGAATGTTTGTGACATTGAAAACACAGGTGATTTTAAACCGTGTGAATAAGAATGTTTCCAATTTTATGAAGAAAGTACTCTGCAAGAATGTTGAATGATGAATTTGCACATGGCTTGTCTTAAAGCATGTTAAAAACACCACATAGACAAATAAACAAAAATAAAAACTTGATTTATTAACCTGTATGTAAGTAATTATGATTCTCTAATAACGTTTAGGTTGGGGCTAGGGGTTTTCTTTCCTAAAAGACCGTTTAAAAGAAGTGAACTCTGTATACACCCTTCTGAATGGTTGGGAATCTAATTTAAATTTCAATTCTGGAATCGGATCCTAGTTAAAAAATTACAATTTTAATGTCACTTAACAATTCTGGGCCACACAGTCAAATAATTGCACGTCATGCACACTGCGCAGGACCGTCCGCTCGAATACTAAAAGTCAGATCTCCCACTGGACCATGGTGGCTCTTAGCCCTCTTAGCTCTGTCCCGTCTATACTCTGCGTTTTTAACGCTGCATTTTTTCTTAAATCCATGGTCTCACATGGTAGAGAGAACTTCAGCAGAAAACAAGGTGTGTGTATTTACTGCTATTTGCTATGATGACATCAGCAAATGTGCACTTTATTACTATAAATCCAGTTTACACAATGTGACGCTGGAGCAATACATGGATTTACATTCCAAGTCTTGAGTTATGATTCTGATGTGAAGTCAGCCCTTATAAGCTGTTTGAATTAACATAGCCGTATAAGCTATTTTAACATAAACTAGAAATGCTATCATTTACACACCCAATGTTTTGTAACACAATATGCCAAGGAAGGATTTTTCTGCAGTCGAGAATCGAGTTGTGATAAAACAGAAATGTAACGAAGGCTAAACTAGTCCAGTAATGTATATTAAAGCTTCTCACCTTGCAAGAGCTTTAAGAAATCAATGGAAATGTATGATGTTATCTGCTGTAGTTGTCCTTTCATTTTATTTTAGAATACTGTTGATAAAAAAAAACTTTTTTAAAGAATCATTTAAGAGTATAGCTGTTTTCCACAGTTTTAATTCTCCTGTTTCAATGATCTGTGGTTATTTTTGCTTTACTGAAGCTGCTTGTGTGTGAAACCTGTTATTCACTTCATAAATAATGCTAATAAATAATGCAAGCTTTGGTCAAGCATTTTTGACCCAGTCTTATTTAAGGCAGAAAGTCAATTTCTAGAAAATATACATTGTTGTTGTTTGCCATTTTGAAATGTTACAATTTTATTGGTGTGTGTAACAGCTCAAGTATATACAGTATGTCACTAAGACTTCTGTGAAAATCAGACTAAAGTCTTAAATCCTATTGTAAAATAAAAATCATCAACGTTTAATTTCAAGCATTTCTTTCACTATGATTTCAATCGCTGACATGACATTACTCAGTCAATATTAAAGATATCAAGTTTATATTTTCACAAAATGTTCTTTACATTAAAAAACAGTAAATCACAAATAAATACTTCAGCAAATAAATTTTCACAGGCAGGGTCACAATTATCTTTAATCTTTGTTTAAGAGTGTTACATTTTCTCTAAATATGTGATTACTGTACTGTATTTTACAATTACATTTTCATTAGCACAATTAATCATCTTATCTGCGGACATTGTAGGTCTTTATAACTAATGATAATTGTGGTCAAAACAATAGCAAAAGAAATAGGTCTGTATTATAAAATTGCACACAAAGATTTTGGATAGCTAGGTTGGATTGTGTTTCGAATGGGTATGGTAGGGGGCTCAACCTCATTTTCTTTCATAGGGTCCAAAAATGCTAGTGGCCCTGTTCCTCATGAAGAAGCCATTTGAAAGATTCTTAACAAACCTGAATGAGAAATCAGGGCAAATAATTCACCACCCCTGCTGTGCCAGGTGGAACTTTCATGGGAAAGGTAAGGGTTAAGAAATCTTATCGTGTTAAGTTAAACTTTTAAAACTTATTAAACTTTTCAGCTTTATTACCATAGAAACAGGGAGATGTCACATGCTTCTAGGGTTAATTGATTTTCAACTGACATGTTCAAATGAAGTATTTTGTAAGGGAGAGATCATGGGCAGATCCTTCTGACCTTATGAATGGTAAGTTTACACTAACCAGCACACACAGCCATACAGAACAGTGCATTATGCACAAAAGAGAAGCACATTTACAATTACAAATTGTAACTCGTTCTTCCTGATCCCATTTTTTAAACCCTAGTTAGTGTGTAATGTTGCTATAATAGCATAAATAATAGCTGTAAAATGATAAAGCTCAAAGTTCACTGTCAGGCGATATATTTTCTTTAACAGAATTCCTCTTTCAAAGCCTACAGCGAACGGCCGGTTTGGACTACAGCCGTCTATTTCCTGCTTTAATGACGTCAGTAAAACAGTTCGTTGACTAAACTCCGCCCACATTAATACGTCGGTCACCAGCTTTGGCTCAAACGGCTCTGCTAAGCTTAGCTGCTATCGAATCACAACACACTAAACAAACTACACAATCAGAACTCGATACGTATTTCTGAAGGAGGGACTTCACATAACAAGGAAGACATCAGCCTGTTTTTAGGACAGTAAAAACAGCGCTATACAGATAAGTAAATTGTGTGAAAAATACCAAATTTTTCTACACATGAAACATGAATACATGTTATATTGCCCACTATTTAACAAACAAAGTTTCAAAAACATAGAAAGAACGGGAGCTTTAAACTAATATGATCATGGGAAACATACCTAATATACATTACCACATACATTCTAACTTTGTGCATACAGAAACAATAGCCATTTACCTTTATAAACCCACCTTTATTATACACTTCAAACGTTTCTCTCAATATTTTAATATACTTGAAACTGCCTAAATCTGCGTTATTCCTTTACATTTATGAATTAAAGTGTTTCTAAGATACAAAAGCTGCTTTTATTTCAAAGTACTTTCATATAAATATGTATTTTTTTCAAATTATATTCATTTGACCTCAGTTGCATTTATGTCACATGGCTTGCTGTCTGTTCAGCATGTATAGACCCTTTTATTGTTTGGACACAATGATGACGTGGCAACGCAAGTAGGGTAAGAATCAGCAGTGAAGCAACACAGACAGAGAAAGTTATTTTATAGAAAGCAACACAGCTCCAGATCCATGTCCTATAGTGGAGTGGATAGAAGATGTTAGCGGATGGCCAAATATAAAGTTGCCAGATACATATATACGTATATTGCACCAAAATGCACCAAATGCAACAACCAGACATTCTGATGCTGGGAGAACGTTTTGATACACTTTCAAAGTTTAATACGTTAGAACCAATGGGGAACAACACCACTAACCTGTTGCCTAAATGCACGCAGGCTATTTGATCACGTGGTGGTGATGATAGGGTTTTATCTCCATCTTCTTGTGCTCGTAACCTTGGGATGATTTTTGATTCTAATCTAATGCTAGACTCTCATATTAAGAGTATTACAAAATCTACATTCCATCATCTAAAGAAACATTGCAAAACTTAGGTCCTACCTTACTCTACCTGCATGCTGAAAGGCTGATTCATTCATTTGTTGATTGCAGGATTGATTATTGTAATGCACTTTTTGTTGGTTTACCTGCTAAAACTATAAAATGCCTGCAGTACATTCAGAAATCAGCAGCACGTGTGCTTACATACACTTCACCACGTCACCACATTACAGGTGTGCTTTATAGTTTGCAATGGTTACCTTCAGTCACGTATTGCTTTTAAAACACTCACAATAACATACAAAGCTGTGCATGAAATAGCACCTTCTAATATTTGTGACTTATTCAGCCTGTACGCACCTTCTCGTTCCCTTCAGTCTATGGATTCTCTTACTCTTCAGCAGTCTCCTTTAGATTAAAATCTATAGAGGATCGAGCTTTCTCTGTTGTGGCACCCAGGTTATGGAATGCAATTCCTCTTTCTGTTAGAGATGCTCCTACATTAGCCAGTTTCAAGATGATGTTAAAAACATAACTGTTTTTGATTAGTATTTTACTGTGATATACTGTAACGATTATTTTGTATTATTCTTGTACTTTTATATTTTACTTGTTTTATTTTTTGTAGTGCTTTGGGTTTTAGAAAAGTGCATTATAAATAAAATGTATTATTATTATTATTATTATTATTATAGGTACACAGACCCTTCAGATTTGCATATTCATATTTATCCCTAACATGTTTGTATTTTGTTGTGTTGTGAGCATTTTCAGTACAAGTATTGTCAGATTGATAAAGTTGTTCTTTTTCTGTTTGCTTGTGTTTTCTTGCATTTTAGCACATGGACTCCCTCATACCTGATCTTACAGTTTAATATTAACCAAGGACATACAGTAAAAAGAACATAACTTATTATTAAAACAAAATATAATTCAGCGTATATTTCAATGTGATTCCACATACGTATTTCATCACATTTTTGTGTGGAGTAGACCAGGGGTTTTCAAACCTGTCCTGGAGGACCACTAGTACTGCACATTTTGCATGTTTCCCTTTTGTGACACACCTCATTCAGTTACCTTACACACCCAGTTCAGGTCTTGCAGTCTCTACTAATGAGCTGAATATTTAAACCAAATGTATGTAATGAGGGAGACTTGCAAAATGTGCAGTACTTGTGGTCCTCCAGGACAGGTTTGAAAACCCCTGGAGTAGACTACAGAGTGTTTGAATCGAATGGTTAATGGACATTAATGGACCTGAGACATCAGACATCTTGAATTTTAAAGATTTTAAGGAGGAGACCCCATCAATTCAGCAGAAAAGAAAAACCCTTTGTCTGTTGTGGCTCTGTTTGTTAATTTGGCTTTACAAGTCATTTCAATTTACTGTTTTAAAGGGGGGGGTTAATGGTATTTCAAGCATTCTGACTTATTAACACAGTTATAGAGTTGTTTCCTCATGCTAAACGTAGGCAAAGTGTCAAAAATGCAGTTGGGCGTGTTTCAGAGTATTTCTGTGCCGAATGCACTTCGCCAGGGTTCGTACAAGTTTCGGCTATTTTTTTTCGATTACGGTTCTAACTGACGTTTCAGGGGTTTTCGATACGTATCACTTCTTTATATGGGCTTCCGCCGGAAAACTTCCCCCGGAAAACCCCGCCCAGCCGTCAGTCAGCGGGAGACGCTAGAGCTTGCTAACAGCTTAACACGCCACTCAGCTTTGTTTAATTTCAAAAGTCAACAATGGCACAACAAGAAGTGTGTTTTTGGATGTAAGGAGAAGACATCCAGCCTTATGGAAACAATGGATATAGTTTATTATCCGGATTAGCAGCGGAGTTTTGCGTGTGTGTTTGATGCGGTGGATTTTCATGACGAGTTACACGTGGTAAGTAAGACTTCTGTCTTATGTTGGAAATAGGCGCGTGTATATTATATAAATGACACGAACATGTAGTGAATCATAAGTTAAAACAGTGTTGTATAGTGTTGCATGACTCGTACTCGCTCCTCCCGTGTTATAACTCCTCCTTCTTCATTTTTTCGTACGTTATCGGAAAGATTCGGTAAAGCTAATCTTTCTTTTATAAATCTGATTAAACTAAAGACTCTTCAGAGATATAAAGGATGTCATACTACTCCATAGGTACTCCAGATTAATATCAGAAATGCAGAAACAGCGTGTGTTACGTGAGCTTTAAAGTTTAGGACTTACTCAGTTTTGACTGAAATTGACATTTAAGATTATAACAAAAGGTCCCTTTAAAGATTGAAGATTTTATTTGTCACACGCACACACAGTTATATGGCTAAGTTACACAACAAGCAGTTAAATAAAAATCGGGGAAATCGCCAAACGCATGCGGTGTGAAACGATGCAGGGTTATAATGCTATGACTCAATGCTTAGCAATGCACAGCCAATCGGAATCTAAAGAGCACATACCTCATATCACCATCTGTGTACTGAAAACACCTGAATCGCAAATGGTTTGGTCACTGAAATGGAAGTGCGAGACAACCAGTTATTTATAGTGGCAGTGTGCCTCTATAATTTAGTCCATTTGACTTTGCTTTTCATCCAATCATTGACTCTTAACACCTAAAATATGCAAATGAAAATGTTAACCCAGTGTTTAGGAATGCACAGTGTGAAACGGCAGATTATGAATACCCAGGATTATCTCTAAACCCCTGGTTAAGTATGAACGGTGGCAAACGTGAAACAGATTACCCAGGATTCCGTTAACCTGGGGTTTAGAATAACCTGTGGTTAACCACTTCAAGTGTAAAACGCCTTTATGTGCAGATTAACATTAGAATCAGATTTGCTTTTGTCGAAGTATGAATCTAAAACAACAGAGCAATTTAACAATCGTGATTTATTAGGTCAGGGTTACATTCAATTTTAAATCTATAGAGGAATCCACACTGGAATTAAGGCAAATAAAATGTGCAGGTGCAGTTAGGCACAGAGTGATGACATGAATGTGAGTAGGTCAAGGCGAGCAAAAGCGTCCATAGAAGAGTACGTTCTTGGTGGGATTATGACGTATGAAGAAAAGAAAAGGGTGATCAGCTTTAAAGCACTCTGGACGCATGAGGCAGCGCATCATCATAACAGCGCCAGTAGCCGCAGCAGCTTCCGTTCCCTCTTCATTTACTTCTACAAATGATTTATGCACCACTTTGGACAGCACCAGATCATTGTTGGGGGACATGGCTGAGAAATCAGCCTTCAGCGAATCAAATGCGTCCACCATTCCCAGGCTGACGAGAAGACCTTTCATGTCATAGGTCTCCTCCATCTTGAATTTAGGCAGAGACACTTGCACTTCCAGAATGTCCATCATGTCGGGTCGAGTCCACTCCATCAAGTTCTCATAGGTCAGTGCTTTCTCCAGCTGGGTAAGACAGTGGTGTTAATGTATGAAACAGAAAACAACAGTACCATATAGTGCACAACGTGCACCCATCTCTGACTGTAATCTTAGTTTAAAAAGACTTTTCTATTTTGAATTGAGCCAACATACTAGAGGTCTTTTCCGGTCCAAAGAAGTGTATATAAACCATTTATTATAAAAGAAAAACCCAACCAGAGAAAATGAGACCCGAGTCCAATCTGACCCAGTGGCAACTTTTTTTAACCCGACTGTACCCGATGGTAAACGGCGCCGACGTGTGTGCAATCTGCATCCCCACACACAGTCAGACAGAAAGAAAGAAACCCTGATGGCCTCGCAACCAATTTGGCGAGCTGCTCCATTTATGTTCCTTTGTTATCTGAAGACGACACCAAGGTTACCACTCAAATGTGCATTTAAAATTGTCTGTCTCCACGAAAATTAACCTACCGCCAGCCACACGATGTCACAAGCACTCTTGGCAAACAGAGGAGGGTTTGGGAAAGGATTCAGTGCACACACACGAAATAATTAAGGTCTTCTCGTGTCCGTTCGGCAAAAACACATTTGTTTTAAATTACCCGAAAGCACTGATATTATACCCGGTTTTCAGATCTAGGTGGACCCGTGAAGACCTCTACAACAGACGTTTACTGATAAGCAAGCTTACTCTCTGAAGGCCAGTGGTGTCGTCCTCCATCTCAATCGGAAGCATGATCAACATGCTGAGATCTTTCCCAACATACGGCAGCTCGAGGATCTGACATCTTACATCAGGGATGAAGGCCAAAGGAAACTTGGCCTTGTGATGCATCATCTGTACGGGCTTCATTTCATTCTGTCAACAAACCCATATGATACATTAACATGCTGTGATTTCTGTGGTATATGCTGCTTCAGTCCAATATTAAACACAATTTAAAAATTCACCAAAGTACTCAGAAACCCAATGAATCAAGTGGTTACTGAAAAAAGTGTTCAGTTATTTATTGGTGTACTATATGACACTACCAAATGGCAAAGTCAATGTCCTTATAATAGCATAATCACTTAGAACTGAAAATCTCACCTTGTTCAACTTAAACTGCTCCTCTGTGGTTCTTTCCACATGAAACTGTTTTTCCCAGATTCCCTTGAAGTAGATGGCATTTACCAGCACGAGTCTTGTCAGTGCGTCAACATCTCCCTCCCCCAGCAAATCCTTGATCTTCTCTGTTATTATAAATAGATATTAAAACTCCTTATTGCAGGAACATTAATGCCTTAATGCTTTCATATTTTCTACTTTAGTTAGTGTGTAATGTTGCTGTTTGCAGGAAATGAACTAATTTTAGAGAAAACATTTTATAGAAGACAGTAACTATTGGGTCTACAACTAAAACACATTTCTGTCGAATATTCAAATCACAGTATCAATCATTAAACTAAATACTATCAACAGAATATGCAAAAAAAAAAAGGGAGGACAAGGCCAGGTTGAGCTGTTTCAGCAGCGTGTTGTCCCCAAGTCGAAGAGATGATAATATCTTCATGATGGTTTTGTCACCTTGAGTATTTTTTTCCACCCAGCTGTTGATGTTGACTCGTGCAGCTTCTGCGTTCTGTTTAAAATCCACAGTTTCCAGACCAGCTTGATAGTATTGTTTTGTGTCACTAAGAAATTTCTATAATAAAAAACAAGTAATGTCAAACTTCATTCAAGTGTAACTCATTGGGCTCATACAGTTAACCGAAAGTTTCATTCATTTCTATGAATAAACTCACATCACCTCAACAAACTGATAGGACTGCTCTCCATACAGACGACTGGCAAGACTCAGAGCATAAGGAGCTTCTGCTTTGTTAAGATCGCCCATGAGCTTGTTGAAGCCGTCATGTATATCACCCGCTGCTGAGGGAAAATGCAAAGTCTGGAGACAAATGGGGATTAAAAATTGCTGTAACATATTTATTTAAATAATGCTGCCTTACGTTTAATAAGTAAAAAATTACAAGCATTAGCAAACATCAACAGGATGATAAAAAGATCCCTTGCCCAACCCTCATCCATGCAAACAATCATAAAGATGATGACCCTTCAAGATATAACATTTACTTGTCACCTGCAATCAAAATACAAGCCTAAAAAACGTTGTATGCCAAAGTGGCACCTAAGCGTTTTTGAACTTCTGGCTGAGTTATTGGTTGAGATGTTAAGGGTTTAAACATGACTGCATTCCAGTCCTTATGATATTCATTGACACTTAAATAAAAGGGCCATTTTTAAAGGAACAGTATGTAAGAAATGTATATCATTCAATCATAAAATGGCCCTGTTATGTCACTAGACATTAAGAAATAATTTTCATTTCAAATACTTATATCACTGACAATAGTGGTCTGGCCAGGATATTGTCATTTAAAAAGTGCACTTTTTAATGTTTATGTTGTCCTTTTGTGTATTGGCCACCAGTTGTGTGATTGCAGTACCAGTTTTAGCCACACGTTTTGTGATTGCAATACCACAATCCTACATACTGTTCCTTTAAAGTCGCCATGAAACGGAAGTAGCGATTGCCTTATTTTCCCCGTGGTGACGTATATCCGAATGAAACGGCTTTTGAGATGAAATAAGGCAGGGCTGGATTTGAATTTGTCCATCGAGATCTGATTGGATCGTTTGAAGTTGGGTCGTGTTGCTAATCGCTGCAATCTTCTCCCGGACCCCGCCCACCTGCCATACTTTTGACCGGAAGTGAAGAGAGATCGTTTTGAGGAGGGGAGGAGATTTGCATTTTTGATTAAAGATTATGAGCACACACGAATTTTTTAAAAATAATGAAGCTCACAGATAAGTCATTTGTTAATAATACCACAATATTAAAAAAATATATATAGTTTTTCATTTCAATTTCATTGCGACTTTAAGTTGTGTTGAAAAGTAATCAGTGACACTGTCGGAGATGGTTCCTGCTCCTCAATAATTCAATGTGAGCCGAATCATTCGACAACATGAAGTTAAAAGAGATTTTAAATGACTTTCACTCTTCAAAAAAAACTCACTGGCAATCATTTTGTGACTTTGGCTTCAGTTCACTGAGAATGTTTGCTGATAAAATAATGTGATCACAGCATAAATCCAATCATTTTTTGATCAGACAGAATTCAGCTTTGAATGTTGATTCTCTCAGAGCATCTTAACGTAATTCACAGTTGGTTAAATCCTCTGGACTGACTTAGCTTTACTGCTGGTCATAAAGGTTATGAATTACAGATACTCAGTTAAGTGACATATGAATCATACACTAACTCCATTTTTATTATCAAAGGCCTTTTGATCACTTATTTCAAAGTGCATACTGAGAGACACACCCCCGACGAAACCAGTAACCCCATAAACAAACAAACCATAGTGAACTGACACATTCATCATCAATAAACCATTGTTAGCTTCTTATCTAAATTGTTTCGTGTATTTGCCTTTTCAGCGTAGCTGAAGGTCATCAGGTTAGGAGAATAGGATGGTAAGGATGGTTAGGGTTATCACCTGAGACATTTGGGCCGCTGTGTTTCCAGCTGCCCCGAGTGACAGCATTGAAAGAGCTGCAGAGAGACTCAGAGGAGAATAAAAGACATTTGCTGAAGCATTTCCATCACTGATCTTCTGAAACACGTTGAGGGAAAAGTTTGTGTTTGCTGCAGAAAGAGACTCCATATTCACACTCTGAAAACAAAGGAAAAAAGAGAGTTGTGTCAGTTTTCATTTGTAATAAAACCGAAATACACCAGTTGTGTTTGCTAAATGAATAAATGTAAATCAAAACATTAAAATGATGGTCACGATTTACTGCCCTTTTTAACTTCCTCATAGTAATCGTGGAGCGCCTAACCACTCTTTCATCCCATTGGACTAATATATACCAGAAATGCTTATGATTGGTCAGATGTTTTGCTCTGTTAAAGCACCTTGAAAACGTAATGACGTTATAGTAAACGTAATGACAATGATCTGCTATTTGGTTGTCCAAGAAGTTTGCCGAACATGTAAAGAAAAAAGTATTGCACGGCATCATAAATATTTACCCTAACTGCCTTAATACTGCGGAGTATTCTTCTATATAAGACCCCAGATATTTAAAAATCTATCGACTTGTTAAATACTTTCCATACTCTTCATAATAAAAAAAAAACAATTGGATGATCTAAAACATTTACTAGCTACTTACGGTATGTTGCGTTTCTTCCGTTCGAGTTTAGACGCAGCGGGTGAATCGCGACTGACCAAGACAAGCGTTCATATGAGCGGACACGCCCTCACACACGCGCGCGCGGTCACGCTTCCATACTACGCAAACAGACGCATTCAACACACTCATGCGCGCACACAAGCAGGCACAGACGGGGTGGGTTCACTCAATTCCTTTAAAAGGTTGTCGACTTCAAGTATCCTAAAACAGTTGTAATAAAGAAGACTACAAAATCAGTCACAATTACTTAAAAATAACACTTTACTAAAAGATAAAAAACAAAAGACAACACAAAATAAAGTGTTCATAGCTCAAGCTTAATTTTTTCAGTATTGTGTAAAGATCATGAATTCGATCAAAAACAATGTAACTTGAATGCGTATTAAGTTACTTTGGATAAAAGTGCCTGCCAAATAAATAAATGAAAATCAGATACATGATCAGACGGCTTTAATGAATTTCTGTTCTTACATGCAAAAACTCTGATGACAAACAGATATCTGTCAGATCACTTTATTTAAGGACAAAGAGAATTACAAACAAAATCTTGTATAGAAATATAATCGACCTTTCTGATGATACATCATAACATGCTGTTAGTGTTTCTTGTTTAAATCTGATCCATTCAAGTTTTAGATCCATTTATCAGACCATTTAAAGTCATCATCAATCAAGTTTACTTGAACATAAATAAATAAAGGAAGCGTTATTTGAATAATCTTGGTTTTCCCAATTGATTTCAATGAAATGTTGTAGGCCACTTCTGAGCAAACAAGACATCATATACAGTAGGCTACATCATCATAAAAATAAATACCAACAATAAAAAGAGACTAAACCAGCAGCATTTTAAAGCATCCTGAATCAGAAATGTTTTCAATAATTTTTTACAATAATCACAACAAAACTGATCTCATCAGTAAAAAAAACTTTACACATAGATTCAAAAGAGCATTGCTGAAAGAAGTCTTATTTCTGGTGCTCTGTCTGTAGTTCCTGAAGGGCTCAAATACAAACATATATCAATCATTTCAAATAAAAAAGAAAAGATGAAGAATTTTTTTACTCTGACTCACTTCCACAAGTTGAGTGCATTTACTTACTGAAATTACCAATGTTTCCCAACTCCAGTCCTCAGGGGCCTACTGTACATCCCTACTGACGCTGCCACCGTCATCATTGTGTACAAACAGTAAAAGGGTCTATAATAAAACATCTGATTCAACTCATCAGCCCCCTCTCAGAATGTTTGAAATGTCTTCCTAATGAACAGAATAACAAGCTGATGTGTTCACACAAGTGTTTAATACAGGGAGACATTTAAAACATTCTGGGAGGACTGTCTGAAACGCAGAGAAACACTGATCTAAACCATCAATAATATAAGGTCACATGCATTGCCTTCATTTTCATTCATGGCTGATTATTTCAAGTATCTGCTTTTGGATTTATTTACTTTAACCCTTCCACAGTCCAGGTACCAAAACATGAGAGACATCGCTCAGTTTAATCACATTCTGACTCACAGCAAAGTCATTTAGCGACAGACACTTCAGCAAACAGCTGATAGCAAGCAATACAATTTAAATAATATAAAAATTTAATTGACACAGATTAGTTACTAACCATTACTTTTAAACATTTTACTTTAAACTCTAATAAGGGGTGGTTTCCCGAACAGGGATTAACTTAAACCAGGACTAGGCCTTAGTTTAATTATGAAATATAACTAGTTTTAACAAACATGCCTTATTAAAAACATTACTTGTGTGCATTTTAAGGTCAAACAACGGACACTGATGTATTTTAAGATATGTCAGTGCAAGATGTTTTCAGTCTGGACAGCTCTTACATTTATTTTAGTCTAGGACTAGTCTAATCCCTGTCCAGGAAACCGTCCCTATGAGGCAGTTTTTCCAGACATGGTAGATTAATCCAGGACTAGATTTTATCAGATCAAACATGATTTTTTTCTGGAACTAGTCTAATCCCTGTCCAGGAAACCGTCCCTACACTGTCAGAAATAAAGGTACAAAACTGTACCTTTTCTGTCACTGGGGCTGTACCCTAAGTTTCCTTTTGGTACCTTTACAGAAATACAAAACAGAATACATTATCATACCTTTAGAACCTTGTTCTAAAATAAAATATGCCCTAGCTGTCAATGGGGCAGCACCCTTTAAATTCAAAATTTGCCTAGAAAAAATATAGTATATTAAAGGAACAGACAGTATGTAGGATTGTGGCCAAAACTGGTTCTGCAATCACACAACTGGTGGTCAATACACAACATGACAATATAAACATCAGTTGAGGGCAGCAACTCCACTTTTTAAATGATAATATCCTGGCCGGACCACTGTTGTGAGTGATATAAGTATTTGAAATGAAAATGATTTCTTAATGTCTAGTGACATATCATGGTCATTTTATGATGAATTGATATACATTTCTTACAAACTTTCCTTTAAATCAGGAGTGGGGAACCCTGGGTCCTGGAGGGCCACTGTCCTGCAGAGTTTAGTTCCAACCCTAATCAAACCCAACTGAATTTCATTTCCAAGTTAGCCTGAAGGGTTTAATCAGATTTTTCAGGTGTGTTTAATTGGGTTGGAACTAAACTCTGCAGGACATTGGCCCTCCAGGACCAGGGTTCCCCACCCCTGCTTTAAATAGTAGTTTACAGTAAATGTTATTAAAATTGCCTTTAATTACCCAAATTAAGTGCAGATGACCACATGCTAAGTGGACAAGTGTCTGCAAACCCTGTTATGTTGCATTGACAGGTGGCTGTTTGCAATATTGTGTATGGTGCCACTGCCTCCACAGTTGTAGCAAGGCATTGTACCGTTCTGTTCATTGATTCCAGCGCTGATCACGCTGAACCCCAGAGGATGGCAGCTGACTGGCTACAAGAATAACCATGGGCTAGGCTGGAGCAGCTGAAACATCACTGATGTGGCTGCCAATCTCTGCTGTCGCTGCCGGACTGACCTGCAACTTTAACGCTTTGGGAACTCCGTTGAGTGAAATATAACTCTGTCAGCAGATAAAGCAAACTTGCTCTCATATGTAAATCTCAGGTTTATCCTTTGCTGTTTGTGTGATGTAAAATTATATTTATAGTATTGTTAGTATTATAAAGTTTATTAGTATTTTGCAGTCTTTTTTGGAGTTATAACAACCAGTGTTGTATAGTCAAAATAGAATAATTCAGCACATTATATACCATACATATTAATATGTGCTTTTGGGTTGGCTGAGAAAACTTTATGCCACATTGTTAAATTTGGTATCTCTGTTCTTAAGCATTTAAAAAACAAGAGTTAGGGTTTTAACTCTTTATTATAATTTTCTACTTTTATACCTTTGTGGTTATGCTGCTTTAATATATTTGCTAATATGCATAATATACTATTTGAATTCCTTTTTATCTTTCTGTAAGAAAACTGCGATATGATAGAATTTTTTTTCTTTTTTTATTATTATTATGCTTAAACAAGAAAAATATACAGAACAGTACAATATACAGAAAAGAGTACACAATATCGTGGGTTACATTACATAAACATAAATATAAAAATAATTAAGCTAGCTTAAAGGATTGACACCATTGTAGAGTCTTACAAGCAACTGTATTTTTTGAATTCCTCAAGGAAATTAAATATATATCAACATCTTTCTTAAAGATAAAAAAAGAAGGAGTTTTCTTTGAGAATTTGCATTTGTGAATATAAAATTTAGCAAGGAGAAGCAGCAGGTAAAGAATAAATTTAAAATGAAAAGGGTCTAATCTCATAGTTTCACGAAAAAACACAATTTTTTGGTTTAAACAGAAATTTACAGAAAGATATATTTTAACAAAATTTGAAAAGTCAAACCAGAATATTTTGCAGTATATACATTCCCAAAATAAATGAAGGATTGTCTCATCAGCCTGATGACAAAAGGTTCACAAGGGGGAAATATTATTATTGAATTTAGCAAAGTTATAATTAACTGGGTAGCAATTGTGTATAATTTTAAAGGAAATCTCAAACACTTTATTAGGTAAAACAATTTTTTCTGAAGGAGCCAGAAATCTTCCCATACTATATCATCAAATTTGTTATTCCAAAAGCTTAAGCAAGCAGGTAAAGATATCTGATATTGAGCGAATTTTTGTTTGATAAACTACTGAAAGGATTTTGATCAACAAATAGATTAGTGTTATCAAATATAAATGAAGAACATAACGGACCTTTAGGGCCAGGATTGACTAAAGGTTTCATACAATCAGGAATTGCCCCAAAAACAATGGCATATTCTCTTGGGGGGACTGGAAAAGAGAAATCTTCCATAAAATGTTCATAAGAGAGCAAGACACCCCATCATCTAACAGTTGACTCACTAAAAGTATATTTTTATCAAACCAATTATTTAAGAAGAGATACTTATTTTATATTTAATATTTTGGTTGTTCCAGATAAAATAGTTATGTGGAGAAAATGTATAGTTATATATCAGGGACCACCATATTAAGGCCTGTTTATAAAAACTGGATAAAGTTAAAGGTATTTTGGAAATGTTATAGTTGCAGCGCAACAAAAAAATGCAAACCTCCAACTGAACTAAAAATATAATTTGGGATAATATTTCAAAAAGATGTAGGATTGTTCAGGAAAGATTTTATCCACTTAACCTTGAAAGAATTATTCAGAGTGGAGAAGTCCACTAAGTCAAAGCCACCCATTGTCCGATCAGCTATCATAAGACTCTTTTTAATGAAATGTTTTTTAGATTTCCAAACAAAGTTAACTATCATTTTGTCCAGTATTCTACAAATCTCCACAGGAACATCTAGAGCCATTGCAGGATAAATAACCCGAGATAATCCATCTGCTTTGGAAAGTAACACTCTACCTGAAATAGACAGATCTTTGCGTTGAATAGAAAGAATAAGAGGATCAAAATTCAGTTTGGATCTTCTTTTTTGATCTTTACAAATAATTATACCTAAGTATTTAACTTCAGATTTAATTGGAATGTCACAAACTTTATCATCAGCGAAAACTGCTATATGATAAAACGGAACGAACAAATAAGAAGAATTCGTCATTATTTGTTTATTTTGAATAATTCGTCATTTCCGCAGTGACGTGATGACGTTTATCCGGCCGGCAAGCGGATGGAGGCATAACAGCGAGTAAACATTCAGTAAACACGAATATATTCATTTATTGTTATTCTAAAATACAAATATATTACTATGAACGCGCGCTTATTGAACCCATTATGATGAGTCTGACAGTTAACGTGTGATGTTTGTTTCGTGATGTTTTTGTATCGTGCAGTCTTTACGGGAAGTTGCTCTGACGTAGCGGTCTGTAGATTTAACTGATGCACGGTCGTTCTTCTATCATCAGATTTTCTGTTTGTTTTTTCTCAGACTGTGTGTTTTTCAGTAGGGCAATGGCCACACCGTTTGTACCCGTGCCTGTGCCCGTGGAAGACACTAAGACGAGGCGGCCGCAGAGAGCGCTGTCGACGGGCAGTGGGTCCTCAGATCGGAGCTCAGGTCACAGGAGGGCCGCGGCGGCGTGTCAGAGTCCCATCACCTGCGCCAGGCTTAACGGGAACGAGCGCTCGGTGAAATATTCCAGTTCCTCTCACCAGGACAGCCCACCAGAAACCCCCGAGCCTGGCTCTGAAGAGCGGCCCATCACGCCCACCGTGCTGGGATACGAAGTGATGGAGGAGCGGGCCAAATTTACCGTGAGTGCCGCTGCTGCTCTTTGACATGAATGTGTTAGTTCAGGGGTGTTTCCCGGCCGCGACACATCAGTATTAGGGTTGCTCTCAAAGGGCCTGTTGTATCTGTAAGCCTATACAACTCTTTTATTACATTGCATAATTCTGATATAAGAGTGATTATCTTATCAGTAAATGTCATCTCCAATTGTGTCTCGGTAACAGTACATTGTGCTTCTGTGACTGATTGTGTGTTTTATGTTGTTGGTCTGTTATGTGCACTTCTCTCTGTTACAGGTCTATAAGATTCTAGTGAAGAAAACTCCAGAAGAGAGCTGGGTCATCTTTAGACGCTACACTGACTTTTCAAGACTCAATGATAAGGTCAGTAATATTTACATCTGGTTGTCCATCTGATTGTTGAGTTATTACATTTAGTTGTAAAGTACATAATTTCCTTAACTAGCTCCAGTTGGAAGCACGGGACCCTAAATGAACCCTTGCCCATTTAAAATCTGTGCAGAAAGTGGCTTTAGAGATTACTAGTACTAGTAGTACTACAAGCAACACGAGGATAACCAAGTGGATTGCAAAAGAGAAATAATAGATAAATAGCTAAATATTCAAAATAAAAAATCGGATTTCTTGATTAATAAGTAAATGTTTTAATGTCATTGGCACAAATGGCAAAGAGTAGCTTGTATGAGTGTGTTGTCTCTGTGTTTAGCTAAAAGAGATGTTTCCTGGATTCAGACTGTGTCTTCCTCCGAAGCGCTGGTTTAAAGATAATTATGAGACTGAGTTTTTGGAGGACAGACAGCTGGGCTTACAGGCTTTCTTGCAGAACCTTGTGGCCCATAAAGACATTGCCAACTGGTGAGCTGATGGGCTATACTTTGATATCAGTGGTGGCCGGTGACTTCTTTTTCGGGGGCGCACGTCGCAAAGCTCGTCACAACATGTATGTAGTCCATCATGTGTGTGGTTCGTCATTATAAAATATGTGTTTGGCGCATGGAGTGAACCTGCGGGCATCACGTGTCTTGTCAAAAAGTGCCTGCTGCAAACGCGTCTAAAGGTTTTATGATAAAAGAGATGCTTGCGTGTACCAGATACTTGAATTATCTCGTGCGAAATCAGAGTTTACTATTAAGTGATTGTCTTACAAGTATGTTGTGAACGTGAGCGTCTCTTTAATCATAAACGGTATCGACGCGTGTGCAGCCTCCACCAAACACATATTTTAAAAACACGAGCAACACTGCAAACACATATTTTCGGAAGAGCAGTCACCAGCCGCCACTGTTTGTTATGTGATCTGATATGAGTGTGTGAAGCATGATGCCACAGTTGTGCCTTCAGATTGATTAAAATATTTACCTCAAATGTACTTTACTGTCTGTAAATGGGTAAATATAAATAATTGTTTTTCATTAGTATGGCAGTTCGGGAGTTCCTATGTCTTGATGAGCCACCAGGCCCGTTCGACAGTCTGGAGGAGAGTCGGGTGAGACATTAGCGGCATGATGTGTACAATTATTTTTCATTCTTTAAAGCTCTGTAGTACACACTTTTGGGGTGTCCAAAATCATCTACTTCAATACCATATAAAATCAGTATGTACGAATTCATGGTATTTGAAAAATAGTAGGCAAAAATTATCTGGTTGACTTGCAAGATTTTAACTTGATAATAATCACTGTGCCGTACACGTCACACGCTCTCCCTCGGAAGTTTAATGTCATTGTAACTTTGAAGCATTAAATCTTTAAAAAATATGGTCATGCGGCACATTGTTTGAATGCTTTCATATACAATGTTTAAAGCTTTCATGTTTACTTACATATACAAAAAGATAAAATTGAAATAAACCTCACTAGTATTCTTTTCTCTAACAGTCAGGGTGTGGTTGTTTCACATTGGGCAAATACTACATTCATTCGGGTTTATTCTGGCACCAATGCAGAGTAGAAACAACCACATCCCAACATCTCCACAAATCTAGACCTAACTCTGGATACTGCCTTCTAGAATAACCACAGTAAAAACTCATACACAACTACTACAATAAATACAAACATTCACTGATGCTCAAGAAGGCAACACAATACATTAAAGCAGGGGTGTCCAACCCTGTTCCTGGAGGGCTACAGTCCGGCAGATTTTAGCTCCAACCCCAATCAAACACAGCTGAAGCAGCTAATCAAGGTGTTCGGGGTTGCTTGATAATTACAGACAGGTGTTTTGGAGCTGAAGTCTGCAGGACGGTAGCCCACCAGGAGTTAGGGTTGGGCACCCCTGGGTTAAAGTGTGCATTCGATTGACTCTTTACTATCCCGTGATCCCTGGCAGATGAGTCACCCGAAGAAGAAGGAGAGGCGTTGTCAAATTCAAAAAAAAATTAGAAAGCAGCGATGCGGCTCTATTAAATGTAAACACATAAGGTAAACGGCTGTTTCTTGTGGTTAGGGTGCACTTGATTAAGAGCATCAACAGTTCACTGCTCACCTGTTGTTGTGATGATGTGCGTCACGTGATGTATCATCAACATGACTGATGTAGAAGCCCCTCCATTTCAATCACACTACCCATATTCATACTATATAAAACATACTGTTTAACAGTCGATATGTAGGTACTTCATCTAATTCAATATGCACTGTATGAGTATGTGATTTTGGACACAGGGTTTACCTTTACATCATTGTCTACTGATGATTACGCACGTTCCTTTAACGTGAAGTCACATGATTCAGATACAAGCATAGTCTGCAGTAAAAACATTAAAGATTATTTAAATATAACCCTAACATGGGTTAATATTTAATCTTGTGAGCATTATATAGAGACTTCAGTAGTAAAGCTTCAGTAAATACAGACAATGACAGCCCATAATTACAGTGTCTGTTTGTCAGGCATTCTGTGAGACACTGGAGGAGTGCAACTACAGGCTTCAGAAGGAATTACTTGAGAAACAGCGAGAAATTAACTGCTTGAAGACCACGCTGAAGGAGAAAGAGCACCACATTCAGACACTTGAGAGGAGAATCAAGTAAAACATTTTGTTCACATCATCAGTGCACATCATTTTTACTGCAGTTACAATTTTGACTTGAAGTTTCTGTTTGCTGTGTTAAGCGGTGAGGTTCTCACTCCAGACAGTCCGTGCTGTGTGTCTGGTCCAGGCAGTGACAGCAGTATAGATGTGGAGTCATCTGCTGTTGAAGCTGACCAGGAGCTGCCTGATGGGAATGAGTAAGACCTCCAGTGTGACACTTTGGGTGCTTTTCCATTGCATAGTACCCCACGGTTTGGTTTGGTTTGGGTCAGGTTGGTTTGAGGTTCCAAGCGAGCTAAGCCGATACTAAAACGTGACAGGAACACCATACCAGTGTTTTTACAGACTTGTGGTTTGTGGCGGCACATTCCCAAAGTGCACGACTACAGAGGTAGTGATAAACATGATGTGCAAACATCTTTTTGTGGTGGTCAATTTTAATTTTGTGGCAGACTAAGAAATAAATTAATGTATGGGAAATTTATGATGTCATAGCGGTGCAAATGAGACACGCCTATAATCCCTCCCACTCTGAAGTCATACTAAACTCGATAGAAAAGCTAAAGTGAAGTGAAGTGAGCTGACCCGTGGGGTACTGTGCAATGGAAAAGCCCCAATACAGTACACATCTCATTCAGTCTAACAGGTTTCCTGATAAAATGGGTCTGTTTTTCTCTCTCTTTCTCTTTATAGCTGTGCTCTTCAGTCAGGTCAGAGCTCTGTGTGTTGGTGCGGTCCAGCCGTCAGCTCCAGTTCTTCTCCTGTCATTCAGGTCACTCGTCTAGAACACTGATCAATAGAAAAAAGTCCTTGCGTCTTTCTTCATGTTAGAGAGAGGACTGAAGATCTGTGAGCTCAGGTCGGTTGTTTGATCTCAGCCAAAGACGAACGCCCCACCCAAAGACACAAAACAAACAGATCTTTCTCAACTACAGGAAGCAGAATTGTATGTCAGTGACAATCTAGTAATACACCGAGACATAAATCATGAAGTTCTGGCTGTTACTCCTGCAAACAATGAGAAAAAGTCTCTCTGTCTGTTCTCAGGGTCATTTGTGTTCAATTTTATTTGTTGTGAGTATGAGGTGTACATGAGTACAGGGACGGGATTTAGTTTTTGTCTTTTATTTTTTTGCTTTAATTCTATCCGTTTTAACATTGAATCAGCTTTTCGTTAAGAGTTTGATTCAGATTCCTGAGACACCACATGTAACATTGACATCACTACACATCACATGACTAGTTTTCTGCACTTACTTGCTTTAAAATGATGTGTTCTGATTTAGATTCATATTCATGACTTGTATGTATTTTGTGGTTTCTTTTTTCAGTCTTGACTTTCATGTCATACATTCCATCATAATCACACAAATGTTCTTGGTTTCAGTTTTCTGCATCACTAACCCTTTCTTTAGTCTTTTCTGATATGTTTATGATAAATGTAAGTGAGGCCTAACGCTCCTGTCTGCAGTATGCTTGTAACTGTAACGGAGCGCATGATGCACTTTAAGTTCCTGAAGGATTATGGGAAAGATGCTTCTACACTACTCGAAAAAAGCATGTTGAATACCATGGTAAAACTTCTTGTGAAGCAGTGCCTTTTCAGTGTGACATCTAAATTTCTCGGGCATAATAACATGGTGCCTTGTATCTTAACCTCTATAGAGTTTTATGTATTTAAATGACGTATTCAATTTTGCCATGGATGTTTTTGCTTCAGATTTGATTTGGCATATTCAAAAATGTCTCTGGGTGTTTTGTGACAAATGTATATTATCCAGGGGAATGCAGATTAGTTCTTGACACAGGGAGGTGATGTTAAGCAGACATGATGTGATTTATATATGTTAACATCTTAAGCTATCGTTAAATTAGTTTTATATTATGGATTTCCAGAAATGTTTACGTTTGCTAAAATTTGATCTTGTCTTTCTTTTGATTGTTACAATAACTCATGTTATGCAAATACGGTTACGGGTGTTGTAGATTGAATGATGGCTGACAAAAATATTGGAAGAATTTCCAATGTTATGATGATTTGCATATGTATAACTAATAAAACAACTCTATGTTGGGACATTTTTTTATGTAAGTATATTGTAAAAACATTGTATGCTGAAGATCATAGAAATATAATTTTTTTATCCAAGGTTATACATTTAAAGTGGAGCTTTTAAAGTAAAAAGCCGTCAGATATGAGATATAATATGGGAACATAAGTTTCACATCTAATAATTATGAAATAAGTTAATCCTCGCTCCTCAACACATTGGCATGTTTTTGTTTACCGCATGATGTCACGTAGACGTAGAGAGAAATTCGTGCTCTGCTCTTGAACATCAATGTTCAAACATATGACGTGCTGTAAAAATTGTTTGTTTGTTTGTTTGCGGTTCACGTTAGGCTGTGAAGGGTTAGCCGCCATCCGCACCCCGGTTAAATGACGCGTCTTGCTGAGGTCGGGGTTGATCGATCTGCCCCGCGTTGAGAGGTCGAATAACCCATATACATTATATACGGGATAACCGATATCGTTTGCCGGTTAAGACGTTTACTTCCGGGTATGAGGTCGTTTATATCGGACCTCCTAGTGTGTGGAGCGCAGCAATAGTAAACACTTTATATAATGTGACTGCATTCGTGTGCACAGTTGGTAGTAGTTATGTTGCATCAGGTCAGTCTGGATGTTAAACGTTTTCATAATCACACAGATGGACAAATGTTTCCGTTGTATTTTGATAGAGTTTAGTAAATTGTTTGTGTATCAGTCAGAGGGAGGTGTGTGTGTGTGTGTGTGTGTGTGTGTGTGTGTGTGTGTGTGTGTCTCTCTGAAAGGGAGGAGTGTATTGACTTTGTTCAAGTTGGAGTCGCAGTGACGCGCCGCGGACCCGCAGCATCTGCAGCGCTAGGTGAGTTTCATCTGTTTGGTTGATCAGTTAAACACCATCCATCATTTTAACGGAGTTAACTCGTTCACTGTAACGATTTTAACGGTCAGTGCTGGAGTGACGATCACGCTGCAAGTTTAACTGTGAAAATGGCGGCGCGGCTTCAGGCCTGCGAGAGAATAAACCCGAACAGACACACACACACACACACCGAGTGTGTTTCAGAGAGTCATGGATTACTGTATTGTGTAGATAACAGCTATGTGTGTGTGTGTGTGTTTGTATGTAAGTAAGTAACGTTAATTTCATTTATGTGTTGTCTGTTCGCGTCAGTGCGGCGTCGCTAACGTTAATGTGTTAGCCTGTTAGCACGAGTCTGTTAGACAATTATTTGCTTTTAAATAATCTAATTAAACAGAGGAGTCCGATTGAATCCACTGAAGATATTGGAACAAAAAATAACTATTAAACCTTTTATACGACTGTTAGACCCTAGCCCGTAACGTTAACAGGCCGAGATTATAAACACATCAGATAGACAGGCTGAAACTCACAAACACACTGATATATATATATATAAACGACAGTAACGTCAGGCTGAGAGCGAGACACACAAACACACTGATATATAAACGTCAGACAGACGGGCTGAGAGTGAGACACACACTGATATATAAACGTCAGACAGACAGGCTGAGAGTGAGACACACACTGATATATAAACGTCAGACAGACGGGCTGAGAGTGAGACACACACTGATATATAAACGTCAGACAGACAGGCTGAGAGTGAGACACACACTGATATATAAACGTCAGACAGACAGGCTGAGAGTGAGACACACACTGATATATAAACGTCAGACAGACAGGCTGAGAGTGAGACACACACTGATATATAAACGTCAGACAGACGGGCTGAGAGTGAGACACACACTGATATATAAACGTCAGACAGACAGGCTGAGAGTGAGACACACACTGATATATAAACGTCAGACAGACGGGCTGAGAGTGAGACACACACTGATATATAAACGTCAGACAGACGGGCTGAGAGTGAGACACACAACACACACTGATATATAAACGTCAGACAGACAGGCTGAGAGTGAGACACACAACACACACACTGATATATAAACGTCAGACAGACAGGCTGAGAGCGAGACACACAACACACACTGATATATAAACGTCAGACAGACAGGCTGAGAGCGAGACACACAAACACACACTGATATATAAACGTCAGACAGACAGGCTGAGAGCGAGACACACAAACACACACTGATATATAAACGTCAGACAGACGGGCTGAGAGTGAGACACACAACACACACTGATATATAAACGTCAGACAGACAGGCTGAGAGTGAGACACACACTGATATATAAACGTCAGACAGACAGGCTGAGAGCGAGACACACAAACACACACTGATATATAAACGTCAGACAGACGGGCTGAGAGTGAGACACACAACACACACTGATATATAAACATCAGACAGACGGGCTGAGAGTGAGACACACACTGATATATAAACATCAGACAGACGGGCTGAGAGTGAGACACACAACACACACTGATATATAAACGTCAGACAGACGGGCTGAGAGTGAGACACACAACACACACTGATATATAAACGTCAGACAGACGGGCTGAGAGTGAGACACACAACACACACTGATATATAAACGTCAGACAGACGGGCTGAGAGTGAGACACACAACACACACTGATATATAAACGTCAGACAGACGGGCTGAGAGTGAGACACACAACACACACTGATATATAAACGTCAGACAGACAGGCTGAGAGTGAGACACACAACACATACTGATATATAAACGTCAGACAGACGGGCTGAGAGTGAGAAACACAACACACACTGATATATAAACGTCAGACAGACAGGCTGAGAGTGAGACACACAACACACACTGATATATAAACGTCAGACAGACAGGCTGAGAGCGAGACACACAACACACACTGATATATAAACGTCAGACAGACAGGCTGAGAGCGAGACACACAAACACACACTGATATATAAACGTCAGACAGACAGGCTGAGAGCGAGACACACAAACACACACTGATATATAAACGTCAGACAGACAGGCTGAGAGTGAGACACACGACACACACTGATATATAAACATCAGACAGACGGGCTGAGAGTGAGACACACGACACACACTGATATATAAACGTCAGACAGACGGGCTGAGAGTGAGACACACAACACACACTGATATATAAACGTCAGACAGACAGGCTGAGAGTGAGACACACAACACACACTGATATATAAACATCAGACAGACGGGCTGAGAGTGAGACACACGACACACACTGATATATAAACGTCAGACAGACGGGCTGAGAGTGAGACACACAACACACACTGATATATAAACGTCAGACAGACAGGCTGAGAGTGAGACACACACTGATATATAAACGTCAGACAGACAGGCTGAGAGCGAGACACACAAACACACACTGATATATAAACGTCAGACAGACGGGCTGAGAGTGAGACACACAACACACACTGATATATAAACATCAGACAGACGGGCTGAGAGTGAGACACACAACACACACTGATATATAAACGTCAGACAGACGGGCTGAGAGTGAGACACACAACACACACTGATATATAAACGTCAGACAGACGGGCTGAGAGTGAGACACACAACACACACTGATATATAAACGTCAGACAGACAGGCTGAGAGTGAGACACACAACACACACTGATATATAAACGTCAGACAGACGGGCTGAGAGTGAGACACACACTGATATATAAACGTCAGACAGACGGGCTGAGAGTGAGACACACAACACACACTGATATATAAACGTCAGACAGACGGGCTGAGAGTGAGACACACACTGATATATAAACGTCAGACAGACGGGCTGAGAGTGAGACACACAACACACACTGATATATAAACGTCAGACAGACGGGCTGAGAGCGAGACACACAACACACACTGATATATAAACGTCAGACAGACGGGCTGAGAGTGAGACACACAACACACACTGATATATAAACGTCAGACAGACAGGCTGAGAGCGAGACACACAAACACACACTGATATATAAACGTCAGACAGACAGGCTGAGAGCGAGACACACAAACACACACTGATATATAAACGTCAGACAGACGGGCTGAGAGTGAGACACACAACACACACTGATATATAAACGTCAGACAGACGGGCTGAGAGTGAGACACACAACACACACTGATATATAAACGTCAGACAGACGGGCTGAGAGTGAGACACACAACACACACTGATATATAAACGTCAGACAGACGGGCTGAGAGTGAGACACACAACACACACTGATATATAAACGTCAGACAGACAGGCTGAGAGTGAGACACACAACACATACTGATATATAAACGTCAGACAGACGGGCTGAGAGTGAGAAACACAACACACACTGATATATAAACGTCAGACAGACAGGCTGAGAGTGAGACACACAACACACACTGATATATAAACGTCAGACAGACAGGCTGAGAGCGAGACACACAACACACACTGATATATAAACGTCAGACAGACAGGCTGAGAGCGAGACACACAAACACACACTGATATATAAACGTCAGACAGACAGGCTGAGAGCGAGACACACAAACACACACTGATATATAAACGTCAGACAGACAGGCTGAGAGTGAGACACACGACACACACTGATATATAAACATCAGACAGACGGGCTGAGAGTGAGACACACGACACACACTGATATATAAACGTCAGACAGACGGGCTGAGAGTGAGACACACAACACACACTGATATATAAACGTCAGACAGACAGGCTGAGAGTGAGACACACAACACACACTGATATATAAACATCAGACAGACGGGCTGAGAGTGAGACACACGACACACACTGATATATAAACGTCAGACAGACGGGCTGAGAGTGAGACACACAACACACACTGATATATAAACGTCAGACAGACAGGCTGAGAGTGAGACACACACTGATATATAAACGTCAGACAGACAGGCTGAGAGCGAGACACACAAACACACACTGATATATAAACGTCAGACAGACGGGCTGAGAGTGAGACACACAACACACACTGATATATAAACATCAGACAGACGGGCTGAGAGTGAGACACACAACACACACTGATATATAAACGTCAGACAGACGGGCTGAGAGTGAGACACACAACACACACTGATATATAAACGTCAGACAGACGGGCTGAGAGTGAGACACACAACACACACTGATATATAAACGTCAGACAGACAGGCTGAGAGTGAGACACACAACACACACTGATATATAAACGTCAGACAGACGGGCTGAGAGTGAGACACACACTGATATATAAACGTCAGACAGACGGGCTGAGAGTGAGACACACAACACACACTGATATATAAACGTCAGACAGACGGGCTGAGAGTGAGACACACACTGATATATAAACGTCAGACAGACGGGCTGAGAGTGAGACACACAACACACACTGATATATAAACGTCAGACAGACGGGCTGAGAGCGAGACACACAACACACACTGATATATAAACGTCAGACAGACGGGCTGAGAGTGAGACACACAACACACACTGATATATAAACGTCAGACAGACAGGCTGAGAGCGAGACACACAAACACACACTGATATATAAACGTCAGACAGACAGGCTGAGAGCGAGACACACAAACACACACTGATATATAAACGTCAGACAGACGGGCTGAGAGTGAGACACACAACACACACTGATATATAAACGTCAGACAGACGGGCTGAGAGTGAGACACACAAACACACACTGATATATAAACGTCAGACAGACAGGCTGAGAGTGAGACACACACTGATATAAACTTTAGACAGAGTCAGACAGAGTTTTTAGTAAGGTATGTTTGTTCAACCTAGTTTTTTAAATATGAATAAGTAAAAGTGATCCTAAAACTTCTGAATGGGTAGTCAATTTTACATAAGCTAGTTAAACAGAAAAAAATATAATACTGCTAGGTGTAATTGCATAGCAAGCTACATAATAATATATTATACTTTATTAATATATAGCAGTATACATACTTTTATCCTCTGTATGTTTCTCCTCATCTTTCCTCTTTTAACCTGGGCACTTTGATGGCAATTTTTCTTATCTGTAGTTTATGTGTTGCATTACATCTACGGCTCTGCCTCATATTATGCGGTGTCTCCATTAGAAGCTGTGACTTGTTGATGTGAGCCCCACCGCAGCTCTTCTCTGAGTAACAGCTGATATTCACCCGGAAGTAACAAATCTTCTCTGGACAAACACTACAAAGTCCCGACCAGATTAACTGATCACATGGTGACAATGATATGAATGACGCGAGGTTCAGATGAGGAATTAAAGTCCGATCACGCATTCCGTTATCCTCGCAATCACTGAGTGCGCGAGGCTCATGGCTTTGTCTCACGCAGCGCAGAGCTACGTCTCCACGGATTATCTCTTCTTAATTGTGTGTGTGTGTGTCAATGGCGCCCCCAGGATTGTTTTCATGGGGGGCACAAAGGGGCCAGTACACATCTTAGGGTGGCACAATTAAATAATTTATTATGCCTGAATCTAATGGTAAACTAGCCTGGGTTTCCCCATGCTGCCTTGCGTTCAAATTTATTCACGCTGCAAGTCTAGCATGGACACTCTGGCCCTTTTTTGCCCCTGAAATAGGGAACCAATCACAGAACGGGTAGGCGGCAGCAAGACGATGACGACGTGTATGCGGCACACTGAGGCAGTTTTGTTATTTGTTATAATATGGCAACAGACGCGAAGTTACTTTTCAATGCCTTTGATAGTGTTCTAAGTACAACCCCAAAACAGAAAAAGTTGGGACACTGTAGAAATTGTGAGTAAAAAAGGAATGGAATAATTTACAAATCTCACAAACTTATATTTTATTCACAGTAGAATATAGATAACATATCAAATGTTGAAAGTAAGATATTTTGAAATGTCATGCCAAATATTGGCTCATTTTGGATTTCATGAGAGCTACACATTCCAAAAAAAGTTGGGACAGGTAGCAATAAGAGGCCAGAAAATTTAAATGTACAAATAAGGAACAGTTGAAAGACCAATTTGCAACTTATTAGGTAAATTGGCAACATGATTGGGTATAAAAAGAGCCTCTCAGATTGGCAGTGTCTCTCAGAGGTCAAGATGGGCAGAGAATCACCAATTCTCCCAATGCTGCGGCGAAAAATAGTTTTCTGAGTTTCTCAGAGAAAAATTGCAATGAGATTGAAGTTATCATCATCTACAGTGCATAATATAATCCAAAGATTCAGAGAATCTGGAACAATCTCTGTGCGTAAGCGTCAAGACCGGAAAACCATACGGATGCCTGTGATCTTCGGGCTCTTAGATGGCACTGCATCACATACAGGAATGCTACTGTAATGGAAATTACAACATGGGCTCTGGAATACTTCCAGAACACATTGTCAGTGAACACAATCCACCGTGTCATTCGCTGTTGCCAACTAAAACTCTGTAGGTCAAAAAAGAAGCCATATCTAAACATGATCCAGAAGCACAGGCGTTTTCCCTGGGCAAGGCTCATTTAAAATGGACTTTGGCAAAGTGGAAAACTGTTCTGTGGTCAGACGAATCAAAATTTGAAGTTCTTTTTGAAAAACTGGGATGCCATTTCATCCGGACTAAAGAGGACAATGACAACCCAAGTTGTTATTAGCGCTCTTTTCAGAAGCCTCTATCTCTGATGGTTTGGGGTTGCATGAGTGCGTGTGGCATGGTCAGCTTACACATCTGGAAAGGCACCATCAATGCTGAAAGGTTTATCCAAGTTCTAGATACATATGATCCCATTCAGACGTCGTCTCTTTCAGGGAAGACCTTGCATTTTCCAACATGACAATGCCAGACCACATAGTGCATCAATTACAACATCAAGACTGCATAGAAGAAGGATCTGAGTACTGAAATGGCCAGCCTGCAGTCCAGATCTTTCACCCAAAAAAAAGATTTGGTGCATCATAAAGCTAAAGATGCGACAAAAAAGACCTAAGACAGTTGAGCAACTAGAAGTCTGTATTAGACAAGAATAGGACAACATTCCTATTCCTAATCATTGGTCCTCCTCCAGCTGTTCCTTTATATGCACATTTAACTTTTCTGGCCTCTTATTGCTACCTGTCCCAACTTTTTTTGGAATGTGTAGCTCTCATGAAATCCAAAATGAGCCAATATTTGGCATGACATTTCAAAATATCTTACTTTCAACATTTGATATGTTATCTATATTCTACTGTGAATAAAATATAAGTTTATGAGATTTGTAAATTATTCCATTCCTTTTTTACTCACAATTTCTACAGTGTCCCAACTTTTTCTGTTTTGGGGTTGTACTTAGAACACCATCAAAGGCATTGAAAAGTAACTTCGCGTCTGTTGCCATATTATAACAAATAACAAAACTGCCTCAGTGTGCCGCATACACGTCGTCATCGTCTTGCTTTTAAATGAGCCTTGCCCAGGGAAAACGCCTGTGCTTCTGGATCATGTTTAGATATGGCTTCTTTTTTGACCTACAGAGTTTTAGCTGGCAACAGCGAATGACACGGTGGATTGTGTTCACTGACAATGTGTTCTGGAAGTATTCCAGAGCCCATGTTGTAATTTCCATTACAGTAGCATTCCTGTATGTGATGCAGTGCCATCTAAGAGCCCGAAGATCACAGGCATCCGTATGGTTTTCCGGTCTTGACCCTTACGCACAGAGATTGTTCCAGATTCTCTGAATCTTTGGATTATATTATGCACTGTAGATGATGATAACTTCAATCTCATTGCAATTTTTCTCTGAGAAACTCAGAAAACTATTTTTCGCCGCAGCATTGGGAGAATTGGTGATTCTCTGCCCATCTTGACCTCTGAGAGACACTGCCAATCTGAGAGGCTCTTTTTATACCCAATCATGTTGCCAATTTACCTAATAAGTTGCAACTGTTCCTTATTTGTACATTTAAATTTTCTGGCCTCTTATTGCTACCTGTCCCAACTTTTTTTGGAATGTGTAGCTCTCATGAAATCCAAAATGAGCCAATATTTGGCATGACATTTCAAAATATCTCACTTTCAACATTTGATACGTTATCTATATTCTACTGTGAATAAAATATAAGTTTATGAGATTTGTAAATTATTCCATTCCTTTTTTACTCACAATTTCTACAGTGTCCCAACTTTTTCTGTTTTGGGGTTGTAGTTTTAAACGCAAGTTTATTTAAAAAAGAGCAACTTTTGGCGTTAAACTGGGCTATTAAATATCCAAGAAGGAAGTTTGTATATGGCAAGACACGATAAACACAGAGTTTTATAGGACCAACCTGCTAGGCATCGTCGTCAACGAAGTACAATTAACTTATGATGAATGGTAAGTGGTATTTATTAATATCATTGTCATTATGCGTGTACTGTGGTTGTCGTAGTACCACGAAAATGTGTTGCTTTTCAATACAATATACAGCTACAGGTTTAGTTGCATAGCTTTCAGCTGCACTCGTACCCGACAAAAGTCGTTTACTTTTGAATTGATGTCGCTCTACATACGTCATCTGGTGAAATTGAAACGATTGGCTATGAGCTACGTACAGACACATTTGATAGACATTCATAGCGCTCAATAAACGGCTCTGGGCATTCGTAAACCACGCCTCAAATACGAGAAAATTAGCATATGGTTCCCAGACCACGTCTCATTCTCTATGAGACTGGTCTGGTGTTAGCCAGGCTAATGGTAAACAGTTTTCTCTTTGCTTTTAATACTACTTGGAGTATAGTTATTCTTATTTATTACTAGTATATGATTTACTAGAGACAAATAAAAATAATTTAAAGATCAGATGGTGGAATAGTATTCATCTATCAAAGATGAGTATCGATCGATCAACGTTTGATTTGTGTAATTAAAATACATTATTTGATTAAACTATACAATGAGTTATGGCAGCGTTACCGGAAGGTAGTTATTTTAGTTTATAAAGTTTTAAATATGGATATTTCTACAACAACACCGCGCGGATTACCCTCAGAAGACCTTTGTTTATCATCCTGGAGCTGTTTGTATTTATTTTGTGAAGGATGGACGCACTTTTTTGGACTTGAAGGTCGTGGACCCCGTAACTTCACATTTAATCACTGAAAGATCTAAAACATTTTCTAAAATATCCGAAAATGTGTTTGTCTGAAAAACGAATGGACATATGCAACTCGGACAGCTTGGGGGTGAGTAAATCATGGGTTTAATATCATTTTTGGCCGAACTATCCCTTTAAAAAATGTCATAATACCATAAATTCAAATATTATAATTCACTTACTGTCAGCAACAATTTGTCTTGGTTTGTGCTCTCTGGAAGAGAAAAGCCCACTTACATGTCGTTGTTCAGCTCGTCTTTTTTTGGTCCGTACAACTTTCGGCAGGGGCAACCGATTACGTTTCTGTGCACGAAACAGGATCTCGAATGCACACCAAAAGTTACCAGTGCTGATGTGTGATTGTGTTAACGACCGTGTAGCTGCCTTGTTTGTTAGCATTGCTGGAGGACGTTGCATTGCGTGCTTGACAAAAACGGTGGCGTACTAAAATAGTTTGCCTCAAAGTTTTTTATTTGTGTATTTATTTAATATGTATTATTTCTTCCCCAAGCTCATAAAATAAATTTGGGTCGCACGTAAATTGACACGGTCGGACGGAAACCGGAACCAAACACATTTTTTTTATGCCCAAGTGTGCTTTAAACACTGCTTTACACAGTTATATAAAATATTTTAAAAACCACTGTTGCCAGAAGACTGCGCTCCCTTCGAGGGCAGCAAACCAATTTTGTTTACCATTGCTAAGACCTCATGAATTAACATTTAATTCAGTGATTCCTCTGTGTACCACTAGTCTGGAGCCCATGTGGCACACTTTGAGAAGCACTGTATTAATACATTGAGTTCTTACTGGATTCATAACTTAAGTGATTAAAGTGATTGTATTGTGATGTTGAGAGTTTTTGTAGATTAATTTCTCTTGTGTTTCAGTAAGTCATGGCTCATAGTGACGGCTGAACTACTGCTGGCATCTCGCACACATTTATTGTAAGTTGATTATTGCGTTATTTTTGTGATATCTGGATTCTACAACATTGGTTTGGCCATGAAAACAAAGTCAGTTTTGCTAATGCCACTGCATGGAGTGTCTGTGTCAGAGAGTAAAGCTGATGAATCCATAGACAGACATATTTGCTGGGTGCATTGGGTGCTAAAACATATTCCAAAAGTCAAGATTGCCATGTTAACACCTGTAGATTTGGATTTTTTAGGAATTATTGTTATGGTTAAAATCTGTCGAGATATATCTAATATATTAAGAGATCCCAAATGTAATGTAGATGATCTGGGAATGAAATGTTTTCATTTGATTTGAAATTTATTTGGTAAACCAGTTGTGATATGGTTAGGAAAACTAGAATTTCTACAGTAGCACTTTTTGTTTATTGCCGCCCTTAGCATGAATTGCTTGGTACTTCAGATAAAAGCATCTTCTTAAATGCATACATATAAATTGTATGAAAAATAGCACAGACCTTAAAGACACACCATTCCAATCTTTATTTTCTTAAGTGATGTCATGGTCATGTTTAAACTTTAACTGCATTTAACCCATGCAGTGTGAAGCGAACAAACACTTACACACACACACACACTGACACACACATACACACACCCGGATCAGTGATCACTCCCTTTTTGCGGCAGCCACAGAGCAACTGGGGTTAAGATTCATTACTCAATGGCACCTCAGTCGCTTCCAGATGGACATGAGAATTGAAACCGGCAACCTTAACTCTTTCACCGCCAGCGTTTTAAAAAAAAGTTGCCAGCCAGCGCCAGCGTTTTTCATGATTATCACCAAAGTTTAATGCCTTCCAGAAAATGTTCTTCTTTAAATATATAAACAAACAATATAACAAATGAAAGAACAGACCCTCTGCTTTCAAACAAAAAAAAACATTTTACCCTACCTTCAGTGGTTCTTTTGTAATCAGCTTTTGAATATGGGTAGGTTTCTGAAAAAACATTTTGAGCAAAAAGCAGAGATTTTTGTGACGGACTTTTCATAGAGATCCCATTCAGAGCGATCTTTAAAACGGACACGGACATGCAGCCGCTTGCCATAGGGCAATACTTCCGGGTTTTTAAAGTATTGCGGAAAGACGGAAAATCTCTTCATTGGCGGGGAAGCGTTTTCTCTTATTTGAAGAGATATCTCCTCAATGGCAGTGAAAGAGTTAAGGTTACAAGCCTGACTTTCAAACCATTAGTCCATGACTGGTTAAAAATTTGATCACCGTTTGAAAGTGAATGAGCTGTCTTCTTGGCATTTACATCTCACATACATTAAATTGTATTACCTAATGGATTCTCTACAATAATTAGTCAAGAAAAATGAGCCAAATCACTGAGTACTGAACCCTACCGAAACAATTACCACCGTTACAGCACTTCTTCACACTATGTTTAAATGTCAAATGATGCTGATGATTGAAATACCTTTACATGTGTGTTCATTCAGGTCCAGTAGTTGATGGAGTGTGTGGTGTGTTTGAGGTCATGGCCACGGGCTCGTCCAGAACAGACTGTAGCAATAACGTCAGAGAGCTGCACGCCATCGGTAAGAAAACACGATACGTCAGAAACAGGAATTGACGCGTTTTTACAGATCCAAAACGAATCGTGGCTCTGTGTGTGTGTGACAGTTTCAGGTGCCAAACTCAAGAGGAAGAAGAACTGGTTTGGGACAACCATCTACGTGGAAGTGACATCAGATGAAGAGAGCAAGAAAACCGCCAAATCCCACAGCTCTTCCCACCCCAAATGGGATGAACGTCTGACTCTGTAAGTCACATTTAAGATGTGAGCATCTATAGTAATGCTGAGTATTCAACCATCACTATGGTATGTATGAAGGATAATGTTTGGTCCGCTGGTTGTTGTCGTCAAAATAACTGATGTGGAGCGACCGGGTCACTCAGAAGTGAACATTCTGCTGACGATACCTTGTAGTGCTGTTAGTGAGGGTTACAGAGCCGTGTAATAAATGCTGTGAATTATTGTCCTCAGACAAGATCTGCATGTTTTCGTATTAGTTCAGCAGTGTTTCCCACAGGATTTTGAGAGACTGTGGTGGTGATGACGTCACCCGCTAATTAGCATATACGTGACGTCATCATGCCGTATTTGCGTTTGATCTAGTGTTGGCACCTGAAATATGTTTCACTTCTACTCTTTGATCTGTATCTGTATTTGATCTGTATTATATATCAAATTATATTTTAAGCCGAATTAAGCTGTTTTAAATAGTGAAATAAAAATGTAAATGGGAATCATGAAAATTCTATTTGTGGGGGCCAGTGTTGATTCTGTGGTGGGCCACCACAAATAAATCAATGTATGGGAAACACTGAGTGTTCAGATTAATTTAGATCTAAAATAAAGAGAATATCCTAGTTGTAACCGGGTCATGATGTAGAGAGCACTGTTGTCGGCGCTTTATTTAGCACTGTCGGTTGTGTTTCGCCACAGGAATGTAACGCCTCACTCGCAGCTGGACTTCAGAGTCTGGAGTCATCACACACTGAAGACAGACACTTTATTGGGAAAGGCCTCCCTGGACCTGATAGAGACCCTTCGCAAACATGACGGCAAACGTACGTCCCTCCATCTCCTCTCTGAAATAAACGTGCAGGATTTTTTTTTTTTTTGATTTGCTATTTAAACATGACGACAGTTAGCAGGATGTTACTCAAAGAAGCTGTAGATCTGTGATGAGATGTTACTGATGTTAAACGCAGCTGTTGTTGTCATCAGTGGAGAACGTTCTGGAGATCTTGACTCTGACTGCGGATGGTAAACATGGAGTCGTGTCCACTGGTGAACTTACAGTCTTTCTTGATGGGCTCTCGTTTGAAGCGCAGCACTTGCACAACGGAAATTCGTCCGCTGCGAGCAGTAAGAACATCAGATCTCTAACATTGACCACCATCAGCTCAACATCTCAGGTGTCATCAGTCTTTGATCTTTCTTTCAGAAGTCCATCAGAATGGAGATGCTCTTCATGATGACACAGATGAGATTTCTACAAGGACTCAGAACAGGTAATGAGTTTAACTCCTGATGTCTTGTATCAACGTTTGAAACTCTAACCTCAGCTCTATTATGCTTTTTCACTTTATATCTTTAGTTGCTGTGTAAAGTTGGTGTTTGGGTTAAAAAAGATCTGCCAAGTTACAAAGCTTAAAGTCCACGGAAAGGAAGTGTTTCTCTTTAACAGATATCACTTTAAAGGGCACGTGTTTAGCAAAATCCACTTTTACAAGGTGTTTGGACATAATGTATGTGTGTGAGAACATTCACCCTACAATGAAAACAATCTCCCTGTGCCTTGTTTTTAATCCCCATAAACCAAAGCGGTCTCATTAGACATGCCGTTTTGATTCTCTTATCAATGTAAGGTCACATTGAAAACGCTCCGCCCACTTACAGTTCTGCAATTACCATAGTTTCCACCCTCAGCAAGTTGTACTCTGTTCATTAGATACTCAGACTTTTTTAATCGAATCTATTTGAACTGAAAGCGCTCAATGTCTGTTTGTTAGGGAGTGAGGAGCAGTAGCTCATTTGCATTTAAATGAATAGACATTAAAACAGAAAAATTGCCTGCAATTCTCATGCGTATCTCATCAGTAAAGCTGGTTCAGTGACCTGCTTTCAGATGGAGCGGCATTTACTACACAGAGCCGTATTTCGCAGAGAAGCTAGGCAAAATCTCATACGTTATCCGAGGTGATTTTTCAAGATTATGAACGCAAGTTTGCCCAGCTTTCAGTGAAATATGGCTCTGTGTAGTAAATGGAGAAAGCAGGTGATGCCGATTTATAACTAATCACGAAACCGACTTTACTGATAAGATACGCATGAGAATCACAGCTGATATTTTGGCCCAGCTCTATAAATCATCTGTGGGGTATTTTTGAGCTGAAACTTTATTGACACATTCTAGGCACACCTGAGACTTGTATTAAACCAAAATAGGTGCCCTTTAAGAACTTAAAATGTGTAAAAAATGATCCGTAAACCATAATAAATTTATTCTAGTACAGCCCAAAAACAAAATCAAGTCTTGATAAAAGGTCATAACAGGACCCCTCTAAAACCACCAAACACACCCAGATCTCTTCTGAGCGTGTTTGGAAAATATTTATTAAAAATATGTGTTAGCTGGTCTGACATCCTTGTACTGTGGTAAATGTCACATCGAACATAAAAATCCAGCTGTCATTGAGTGATGGGTGCTGTTTTACTGCTGTGATTTTGCAGATCTATGAGCGCCACAGGTGAGCCAGAGACTGAAGCTCCACCCACATCATTTGCCAACAGTGAATTTAGTTCCTCTGTCCTTGTCAATGGAGATGGAGACGCATCACCTCCATACCAAACTCCCAGTCCAAAGACCACACCTGCCAGCAGTGATGTAAACAACGCAGCTGGTGAGAGCTAATGTTTGATTGGTTACGTCCTGCAGCTCGTTTACTGACCACCTCACTTTCCATTGGATGCTTTAGTCATATTTCCTCTGCAGCTGATGCTCATGTGTGTGTTTTTGTGTGTGTGTGTGTGTGTGTGTGTGTGTGTGTGTGTGTGTGTGTGTGTGTGTGTGTGTGTGTGTGTGTGTGTGTGTAAGTGAATGGAGAGAGTTGTGAGGCTTCCTCCACAGGTGTTGATGATGCTCCTGCAGATGTTTCCTCTATCATCTCCTCCTCACCTGCAGCTGCCATCGCTGCTGCCTCTTCATCACCATCCTCTTCTTCATTGGCGGCGGGCACCACATCGACGGCTGCCTCCAACCCCGCCCCTGATGAAGGAAAACCACGTGCACAGCCAACGCCAGCTGGTCCAGAACCACTTCCATCCGGGTGAGAGTTTCATGCGCATACACTCACATACAGGCAGACACAAACGCACACGTGTACTAAGGTTTGTGTGCCATTGCACTATGACATATTAATGAGTGTGTGTGTGTGTGTGTGTGTGTGTGTGTGTGTGTGTGTGTGTGTGTGTGTGTGTGTGCGCGTGTGTTGTCAGATGGGAACAAAGGAAAGACCCTCATGGAAGAACTTATTACGTTGATCACAATACGAAAACGACAACGTGGGAGAGACCACAGCCTTTACCTCTGGGGTGAGATTAATTTACCCTTTAACATCACTGCAGGATCTCTGTCACATCTGCTGGTATTTCTGCTACCCCAGTTAAATGTTTAATGTAAACTTAGTTAAGCTTTATTGTTTCCCTTTTTTTTTTTTGTAAGTCGCTTTGGATTAATGCATCTTGATAAATGCCTCAATGTAAATGTGTAACCAGGAGTCCCTGAAGGATGAAAGACTGTGACATTATAATGTATTCTGTTTGTTTAGGGCTCAGCCAATGACTTTCATTTAGGGTGGGGCTTTCAGTTTGGCAGACAGTGTGGTGGTTTGGGGAAATAGTTTGAATGCAGCCAATGGGCCTGTCCTAATATCTTTGCACTTGACCACTCGTCTACTACCATGTTATATTTCATGGGTTTAGCTCAAGTGTTCAAGTGGACGTGGAACCAATAAAGTGCGTGCTTTGTTATTTTTAAGACCAGGACAGTCTTGCTCACACATCTGTCACATGCATACGCTCTCAGGGGCCCAACAGTTTTAGTGGATTGATCAGATGATGTCAGTGAAGCTGTTGAGTTGTTAGAGGGTTAACGACGTGAAGCATATTTGTTTATGTTGTGTATGCACTGTATGTGGGGTTTCTAATGGCTTTGTGTGTGTAGTTGGGAGAGGAGAGTGGATAACCGCGGCAGGATTTATTATGTGGATCATAATACTCGCACCACCACATGGCAGAGACCCACGATGGAGTCTGTGCGAAACTTTGAGCAGTGGCAGTCACAGAGGAGTCAGCTACAGGGAGCCATGCACCAATTCAACCAGAGATACCTCTACTCGGTAAACCATGCACACACACACACACACACACACACACACACACACACACACACACACTACAGAGGTTGGTTGATTGATTGATGTCTGATCTCATCTCTCTGGTGATGATTAACTCCTCACACACAGTGATACTGTCAGTAATAAAGTTTAGCTCAACTCTCTCTCTGTGTCTCTTTCTGTGATGGGTTCTCAGGCGTCCATGATGTCAGCTGAGAACGACCCTCTCGGTCCGCTGCCACCCGGCTGGGGTAAGTCAGGGTTTAATAGTGACAATGACATGTAGAGATGACGTGAGCTTTCTGTAACTGAGTGTTGTTATTTTCTCAGAGCGGCGCGTGGACACCAATGATCGTGTTTATTTTGTCAATCACAACACAAAAACGACGCAGTGGGAAGATCCACGAACACAAGGGTGAGGCGCATCACATAACCTCTGTATTGCTCTGAGATGTTACTGTTTGATCAACATGTGTTTGTGTGTGTGTGTGTGTGTGTGTGTGTGTGATCAGGCTTCAAAACGAGGAGCCTCTACCCGAGGGCTGGGAGATTCGCTATACACGAGAAGGCGTCCGCTACTTTGTGGATCATAACACTCGTACCACCACCTTCAGTGACCCGCGGACAGGAAAATCTGCCGTGTGAGTGACTGAATCTGATGCTCAGTTTTTGTGTCTACACAAAACTTGTTGGTTTAATGAATGTCTTTGTGTGTGTATGTTTGTTTTACAGCACTAAAGGTCCGCAGATTGCATACGAGCGAAGCTTCAGGTGGAAACTGGCTCATTTCCGTTATCTGTGTCAGGTAAAATCTCATCCCATCAGCACACCTGAATGTCTCGGTGTTTGGTCTGTTTTAACATTGTGTGTTTGTGTGTGTGTGTGTGTGTGTGTGTGTGTGTGTGTGTGTGTGTGTGTGTGTGTGTGTGTGTGTGTGTTTAGTCTAATGCACTCGCCAGCCATGTGAAGATCACCGTATCCAGACAGACACTGTTTGAAGACTCTTTTCAGCAAGTAAGACAAACACAAACATGTGCTCATTATGTTCAAGGTAGTGCTTCACCAATGCTGATCTTTTTTTCAGTGTCAGATATTTAAAGCTACAATACAATTTATTAACAGTAAAAAAAACATTATAGCCAATATTGAGAAACATGAACTCTTCACACACTTGAATCCTCATTAATATGTTTTCTTCTACAGATTATGAACTTCAAGCCTTATGATCTGAGAAGGAGACTTTATGTCATATTTAGAGGAGAGGAGGGCCTTGATTATGGGGGTCTCGCACGGTAAACATAACAGCAATGAGTTTATTGTGGGGTGATTATGAGTGATGTCAAAAAATAATCGAGTGATTGTCAAATAAATTTATGTCGAAATACATTTAAACAGAGGCCCATTGTGTGTGTTTGTCTAGGGAATGGTTTTTTCTTCTTTCACATGAAGTGTTGAACCCCATGTACTGTCTCTTTGAATATGCGGGCAAGAGTAACTACTGTCTGCAAATCAACCCGGCATCCACCATCAACCCTGACCATCTCTCCTATTTCTGCTTCATCGGCCGCTTCATCGCCATGGCAAGTCGCGTGCATACGCTTTTTAAAAACATTGGCATATTTAAGGCATACAGCCTAGCTTATTTACCGTTTGTGTGTGTGTTAGTAAATGCTTTTGATCAAACTCAACCAGAACTAATTCACTTCACCATATGACTACTGTGCTTCGATGAACTTGTGTGTGTTTTGTCCTAAACCGGAACTTTGGTATTTGACCTTTTTTAGCATTGTTCAACAATATTACTTATTAAACATAATTTTCTCTTATGCTGTTGGATCCTAGCTTTATTACTTCCACTTGTAAAACAAGCTTTGTGACCCAGGTATATTGTTGCCTAAACCATTTGTATGTCACTTCAGATTAATGCGTCTGCTGAGTGAATAAATGTTTTTGTGTTGTTTATTTCTGTGACGCTGCTGTAAAGTGCTGCTGTATTAAGTAAAGATGAATTGACTAAAGCTGTTTGTGTGTGTTTGTGCGCAGGCGCTCTTTCATGGGAAGTTCATCGACACGGGCTTCTCGTTACCCTTTTACAAGCGCATGCTCAATAAGAAGCTCATCCTGAAAGATCTCGAGTCAATTGATCCTGAGTTCTATAATTCTCTCATCTGGATCAGGTACGTCTGTCTCATCAGTTATGAGTCATGAGCTGCTGATGGTTATTGGAACAGTGAAGAAATGTAAAAAGTGTTTTATAAATAAGATTCAATTATTTGTAACCATTGACAGGGTAAAGACACTTACAGATTTATGATACCGCTTCAGTGTATCTCACGTCACAGATCCCTGAAGCTTTATAAAGTTACACTGTTGTCACAGATCCTCTTGTTTGATCTGATCAGACTGATCAAAGCTTCTCCTTCACAGAGATAACAACATTGAAGAGTGCGCTTTAGAGATGTACTTTTCGGTTGACATGGAGATCCTGGGTAAAATCTCATCACATGACCTGAAAGCAGATGGTGCCAATGTCCTGGTGACCGAGGAGAATAAGGAGGAGTATATTGGGTAAAACATTTCTGTTCACACCCTGAGACGCAGCGTGCCCATGCGCACACCTATGGATGTGTACTGACCATGTTTTCCTGCAGGCTGATGGCAGAATGGAGGTTTTCTCGAGGTGTTGAGAATCAGACCAAAGCATTTCTGGATGGCTTCAATGAGGTCGTACCGTTACAGTGGCTACAGTACTTTGATGAGAAGGAGCTGGAGGTGTGTTTGGGAAATTTCAGGATATTTTTATGTCTTTTTAACGGCTTCTTTCTAAATAAAATACTTTCAAATCATGTTTTTCTATAAATGTAATGTCATGCAGATGTTTCTGTGAGGGTTAGAAAAATCATCATCTGATATAAAATCTATAGTCTATGGAATGACCTCACCTTACTAATATCATCATACAAATGTGTGTGTCTCTCTCTCTCTCTCTGTGCAGGTGATGTTGTGTGGCATGCAGGAAGTGGATCTTCAGGACTGGCAGAGGAACACAGTCTATCGTCACTACACACGCAACAGCAAACAGATCATCTGGTTCTGGCAGGTGTGAAATAATCCCACTGCTGACTCACTTCATCTGTTTTCTTTCATTTTCAGAGTAACTGTGGGCCACTCGTTGTTAGTTTGACTTTTTAAAGACTCAAAACCGCTCCACTGATTCAGTGGCGGGTGGCATTATTTTTGCAGTTTGTTTGTTTGTTTATTAAATGTAATGTTAGTGTCAGAGAAATTAAACATCAAGAGGTTTCTCCTGTAGTTTGGCCAGGTTTAGTTTGTTTGTTACACACATTGTTCTGTTACTGATAAAAACGGTTCATGACTTGATCGTAGTTTCAGATGTTTCATTCATTTGTGTGCAGTTTGTAAAGGAGGTGGACAATGAGGTGCGTCTGCGTTTGATGCAGTTTGTGACGGGCACCTGCAGACTCCCGTTAGGGGGCTTCGCTGAGCTCATGGGTGAGTTTAACAAACCTTCTGTCTGCCTCTTTATCTGTTATGACCAAAAATCTGTTTCATGGAAAGGATCGTTTATTTCATAGTAAAAATATATGTTTGGGGTGTATATGTGTTTTTGTGTATGGAAGTATTTCCACAAGGGGTTGTGTTACTGGACCTTTACCTTTACTTTTATTGGTACATAAAACTTACATAGTTTATTTAAAATGACATATTAAGAGTTTTTTTTTACTTTAAAATTATTTACATTTTATTTGTAATTGATTCATTTTTTTCTATCAACTCTCACGCTTTTTATTCCCTAGTGAAACCCTACTCTACAACACTGGGAAGAGGAATTATTATTATTATTTACATCAAAAGCAGCACATGTTTTTGACCCACAGAATGGATTGACATTTTATTAAATTGCAACAACTAAAAGTATTTAACTGTAAATGTAAAAAAAGGCCAATTACATTTTTGAAATCACATTGTTATTGCGCACTAAATGTTGCACAGAAGTGTGTTTTAATCCTGCCATATACAATGTTGTAACATACAGCCCTATCGGTAGGTTTACACAAACTACATGAGAGTCAGATCTTACTTAGAAAGCTTAAAACCAAGTTAAAAGAATGAGAAGTGACAATAACAACAAGTGAAATAAATTATATATATATATATATATATATAAAGTGTATTTACAAAATTCACACTGAACTGAAAATAATTAACTAAAACTCAGACAAGGCTTAAGGTTATTCCTAGACTAAAACACATGTTTGAGCTGCCTCAACTGAAAATAACTATATAAGACATTACAGATCTTAAAATATGTGCCATAGCCATTGATTTGTCTTAAGATACTCACCAGTAACCTATTTCTCTAAATAAACAACTTATTTAACTAAGGCCTGGTCCTGGCTTTAGCTAAGCCTCGACAATGAAACCGAGCCCCAGCATTAAATACATTAGTAGCATTATACAATCTTTTGGATTTTGTCTGAAATGTTAAGCCAAAAAACAGAAACTCCACACTCCCTAACTATTGTTTGGTTAAGCTAAGCACATGTTGTCTCTCTTATACTGGTGTTCCTGTCTACTCGCATGACAGGCAGACCTGGTAATATCTCAAGACATGCACACACAAAATGTTTAGAGGAATCAAATGGCTAAAGCCAAGAGAATAGTCTGTTATTTTACATTTATGCACAGCCTTTCAAAGTATAGTTTATTTGACTGCTACTTGTACACAGATGGTTGATGCATGCACATCACAACAAAATGCAATGCATTTCTGGGCTACATACTACATTCTGCTGAATACAATGTACACAGGGTTTCAAAAATATGGCGGTGCGCATACAGTACTTTCTCACTCTTCTAATGACAAAAATGTGCACTGAACGAGGACCCTCACATACTCGTAAAAAGTGGACCATACTTAGGTCTTAAGACAAACCTATTACTTGTATACAATGATCGCAGTATAAGTGGATAGAGTGGTTAAAACATGCAGCTTATGTGGCGGTGTCACGGCATGATGCATCTGAACCTTTCATTTCTGAACTTCATCCTCCAGGAAGCAACGGCCCGCAGAAGTTCTGCATTGAGAAGGTTGGCAAAGAGACGTGGCTGCCCAGGAGTCACACCTGGTGAGTGTGATGCTCTAAATTGAATGTCGCTGATAAATAAAAAGTATACGTCTCACTCTCGACGATCTCTTGCAGTTTTAACCGTCTGGATTTGCCTCCGTACAAAAGCTTTGAACAGCTGAAAGAAAAGCTGCTCTTCGCTATCGAGGAGACTGAAGGATTCGGTCAGGAGTGATGAAAGACTTTTCCCTTTACAGTGATGCATTCAGCCAAGTAAAACAGAACCATGAAACTTGCACAGATAATAACCGATGTAAATAAGCTATTTTGTCATTTTAAACCAAATCTTAATCCAAGACCTCATTTAGCGCTCTCTCCATAACATGATTCCCCATAAATATGCAAACATTTCAGCTTTTGTGATTTTTACTTTCAATGCTGAAATCTATAAAGACCTTGTTATCTTTATTTGGTGAGATTTTAAATGAGCCTGAAAAAAAAACATTAGAGAAGATTTTATAGCAGAACTTAAGCATACGGCTCTAGTTTTATAGAGCTTTTATTGAATGATTGTAGAGTTTGATCAGGTGCCTGGAATTTCTCCTTTTTTTGGTTTGTTTTTGTGTTGTTGGACATTAAGTTTGCATGGCTGCCTACAGAGCGAGCGGTCATTTGACAGACAGACAGACAGGTGTCTCATATCATTACGCTGGTTTGGCTCTTGACAGTATTTGCCGTTTGTCACTTTAGACAGTAAGTCAGTATTTGTCCCTGAAGTAAAAGAGAAATGTGCTCATAAAGTCAGTTGTGCTTTAAGCACACTTATCTCTGTGGCCTTTGATTGTCACTTCTACAGGGGAGGAAAACTGTGTACATAACTATCTTTCATATTAAAATATATGAATTCAAACAAGTCTTTTATCTCCTGATTCAAAACACAACATGCTGGTGTGCGTGTGATTGTCCAAATGATCATTTGAGAAAATTAAACAATCATGAAGCTTTTAGGCTGACACAAATGTTTTATTCTAGTGAGATTAATCTGTTTTACATATCAAGAGTAAAATATCAGATTCATGAATGTTTCATAGTGTTATTGGTTTTTAAATAGTCTTTAAAGAATTAAATCGTGTGACGTTTCAAAGTCTCCTGTGGATTCTAACCTGTAAAAGGAGCGCACAGCTGTTAATTCATTACAGATCTGTTAACTCTGCTACATGTTGAAGCTTTATTGACAGTAATCTTCCAGTTCAAGGTCTGTTTGTGTTCAAGCATGTCGAGTCTGTCCACTTGTGTCATGAATGAGATTTGCTTGCTTATCATTTTTATTGATACTTGTACCTCCATTACACAAGTTCTACTTTTCCATTAAAATATCAAAAACCTCAGTTTATACTGTAATACTTTAGTACAGATTACCTTAAAATCATTTAGTTTTTCTATTCTCAAATATAAAGACTTTAAACACCTTACATGATGAACTGCATATGTATACCAAACAAATGAATTGTCTTTAAATGTATATGTTTGAGGAGACCAAACATCTGGACTTCTGCAGCTGCAACTCATCCTTTGATTTTCTTCAGAAGATTCAGTGATTCCTTGTGAACCTGTGTTGGGTCAAAGATGAAAATTACACGACTGCAGAACCCAAGATAATAATCGTAGACTGGATATGTTTGGGAACCTCTTTATCTTCTTCTGTTAGCGCAGGATAGTCGTGTGCTTTCTGTAGCCAAAGTGCAGCTCGATCACGGTCTCCTAACATCATGTAAGTCTTTCCGAGCATCAGCAGGTTTTTGCTGTAGAAATTTGGGTCGACTGAAATGAGACAGCACGGTTAAATCCTCAGTCTGTCAAAGGCATCATGAAAGTAAGAGAGAGATTTACCTTCCTCTGCTTTTAAAAAATACTCCAGCGCCTGAGAGAGAACCAGACAGAGAAACATTTAGAAAAACATTTTATGTTCTAATATGAGTTATTACAAATGTACACAATATTGTCAAGTAGATATCAGACAGCATAACAGTTCAGACATTGGTGTAACTGATTTTGTGTTTGTTGGTTTAATTTTGTCTCCTGACCTCTTCATAGGTGGCAGTGGGGGGTGATGCAAAAATCACAGCTGCAACTTTACGCTGGTACCAGGGTAACTCTGCAAACGCAAAACACCTGCGAGACAAAAACAATCTTATTACAGACATTTCAAAGAGAAACCAGATACAATACAGCACACCTGTCAACATTGGGATTTGAAAATATTCCTGAACTCTAACAAATCAAATACGGCCAGTGGTTTTTTTAGGATTCAATTAATTTCCATATTTCTCCAGTATTTTTAACGGGATGAGGGCAGATAGAATGGCAAAATACAGGAGAATCCCGTGACAAACAAGAGGGTTGACAGGTATGCAATACATTCAGTTATGTGCTTTTATGTTCATGTCAGTACAGAAACTCACCAGTAACCGAGAATATGGATGGACGTTGCATCTTTAGGATTGAGTTCAAGTGCTCGCTGTAAATGTGAACATTAAAGGGGTCATGTTTTGGTGAATGCAAAAAAATAAGATGGGAGATCACCACGTATCCAACAAGATTTAGTAAAATAAACCTTTACCTCCAGATGATCTTTGATGATGTAGGAATTCCCTATTTTTACTTTGGTTCCTTCATAATCGCCCACATCACTGAGACAAACAGCGAACCACTGCAAGACAGCATGAAAGTGATGAAAAACATCTCCACGTGCAGTCACCCATCATCGCATTCAATCTATTCAAGTTTTTATTACTTTGTGTGCCGCAAATGAAGACTCGTTTTTCTCGAGGGCTTTCTTTGCGAATTCAAAAGCCTCGTATGTGAGCCGCTTCTTCTCATCGCTGCTGATGCTGGACAGTAACGACAGATCACGCGACGCTCGTGCCAGCCGCCACAGAAACTCTGCGTCGTTACTGGAGATTAAAAAAGAAAACTTCAATTATCGCTTAACTGTTTATCTGTGTGATGTTTATCTTCTACTGAGACTAGAGCAGTTTATTCAATACAAGTTTCTCTAGTGCCTTATATATTTATATTTGTTCCACAGCAGATTTACAGTAAATATAAAGTAGTAAAGTCTAGACATGTAAAAAGATGCGCAATAACCTCAAGTGTACTCGGGTAGGGTTAGGTACTGGTATACATATACTGTGTGTGTGTTATCTGGGGTTAGTTTACCTGTCTTTATACTGCACCAGGAGCTGATGAAGTTTTTGTGTATCTCCGCAGCTGTACAGATAGTCGGCTTGTTCCAAAACCTCTTCAGCTAAACGATGTCAACAGATAGGGTTAACTAATCTAGAAATCACTCCCCCCAAAAAAGAATGCTGATAAGAAAATGACAACCTTTGTCCAGCGCAGAGACTGCTGGGAAACGAGTGACTCTCTTATACATCAGATATGAAAGAGGAGTTACAGCCATTAGGAATGAAGCTTCTCGACCCTGACATTCACAAAACAAAGTCACTTCATCCTACCGTTCAAAGGGTTAATAATTCTTACACTTTAAATTTACATTTTATTCCACATTTCAGAATGACCCAAAAGTGTCATGCAGAAGTTTACTCTTGTCATTTTATCAACAAGTTACTTTAAGCAGTATAGTGAAATACACATCTATTCTGAGCTTTTATTGATTGTTTTGTTTTTTTCAATAATCAGTCCAAGTCATTCATTTCAAAAACCTTTTTGAATACAATTTTAGTTTTCTAATGATTATATTAATATGTTGGCAACACAAGCATGAGAATCATTTCAGTGTTTCTAAACATTTGACCAGTGCCCATAATAATAATAATAATAATAATAAACATGACATGAGCGCAGATGGTAACGCGGCACAATCTTCATGGGTTAGTTGACCTTTCACAGACTTACTGAGATTCTGATCCGCCGAGTCCAAACCCGCTCGTGTATCCTCCTAATCTTTACAGTTCTGCATAAAAACTGCCTGAAAGCTCCAAATGAACTGACGGACGCCATCAGATTTCTGTCTGTGTGAATCTGTGTGGGTCTTTAAATAAATCTGTGGTTGTGGTTCTTCTGAAGCTCCTCCAGCCGATGTTTTTTTATAAATAAATGTTCATGTCGTCAGTAACATGTTTAGAGAGTTGAGTCACTGCAGTCATGAATGAGCACTGAAGGAGTTCTGTTTGACTTGAGCTTCGCCCTCGTCGATTATTCTGTACGTTTCCGGTATCGTCACGTGATACAGAAACTAAAACGACCTCAAAAAAATGTTGGGGGTTAGTGGAATTTGAGCTTAAGAAATAAAAGTTGTAATACAACAGTTGATGTCAGGTTTAATTGTTGGTGAGAAAATATGTTATTACGTGTGATTTTAAAGGAATCGGCCTTTCCGCATTCAAGAAGGACGAGCTGCCTGGAAATAATTCACTGTTCGCGTCAGCGGGACTTTAGTAGGAGGACTCTGAGTCAAGATAAAAGTGTGATCAAAGAATTCAAAGAATTATAAACTACTAGAAGGGACATCGTTCTCATGGCTCAAACCTCCTCTCTGATTGGTCAAATGTGATGACGTACTCATGTGACACGGAGTCACGTGGTGGTAGTGGGAAATGGCGGAAAAGTTGTCAAAGCTTAAATCCTTAATTTGAAGGCTTTCGTGTGTGTTTTCTGTTTAACAGTGCATTGTGTTTTAATGTTTAACTGTTGTTGTGATGGACGTTCAGGTGTTTGTGATGTTCAGCGCTGCGGTTCTGATCCGGTTAGCGTTGTTGTGTTTCAGTGTTTATCAGGACCAGAATCTGCAGGTGAAATACACGGATGTGGATTATCACGTGTTCACTGACGCCTCGAGATTTATCACACAGGTGAGAGAGAGAGAGGGACCTCACCAACAACATTTAATACAAATCTTTTCATAGTCATACTTTGGGTACTTTATAATCAGAATCTGTCCAGCAACATGCAAACCAAAGAACCACTTACATTTACATTTATTCATTTAGCTTAATACGTGAAGCTAATCATTATTACGTGAAAATGTACCGGTTTTACAGCACGTCCTAAACAACCAGCAAATACAGGTTCTTCTAAAAAAAGTAGCATATTGTGATACGGCAGAAGCACTGGACTTCAGGCATTTAGGCATTTCGTCTTGCCAGTCTTCCTCCAGACTCTGGCACCTTGATTTCCGAATGACATGCAAAATTTGCTTTCATCCGAAAAAAGTACTTTGGACCACTGAGCAATAGTCCAGTGCTGCTTCTCTGTAGCCCAGGTCAGGCGCTTCTGCCGGTGTTTCTGGTTCAAAAGTGGCTTGACCTGGGGAATGCGGAACCTGTAGCCCATTTCCTCCACACGCCTCTGCACGGTGGCTCTCGATGTTTCTACTTCAGACTCAGTCCACTGCTTCCGCAGGTCCCCCAAGGTCTGGAATCGGTCCTTCTCCACAATCTTCCTCAGGGTCCGGTCACCCCTTCTCGTTGTGCAGCGTTTTTTGCCACATTTTTTCCTTCCCACAGACTTCCCACTGAGGTGCCTTGATACAGCACTCTGGGAACAGCCTATTCGTGCAGAAATTTCTTTCTGTGTCTTACCCTCTTGCTTGAGGGTGCCAATGATGGCCTTCTGGACAGCAGTCAGGTCAGTAGTCTTACCCATGATTGGTTTTGAGTAATGAACCAAGCTGGGAAGTTTTAAAAGCCTAAGGAATCTTTTGCAGGTGTTTAGAGTTAATTAGTTGATTCAGATGATTAGGTTAATAGCTCGTTTAGAGAACCTTTTTATGATATGCTAATTTTTTGAGACCGGAATTTTGGGTTTTCATGAGCTGTATGCCAAAATCATCAGTATTAAAACAATAAAAGACCTGAAATATTTCAGTTGGTGTGCAATGAATCTAAAATATATAAAAGTTTAATTCTTATCATTACATTATGGAAAATAATGAACTTTATCACAATATGCTAATTTTTTGAGAAGAACCTGTACACTGAAAAAGTCCGCCGAGTACCTCTGAGTAACTAAATATCTCCAGACCGAACCCATTATGTGATGATTATTTTCACCAGCAGAGGGAGCCGCGTGCTACACTGATTACTTGATCGCTAAAGCAGTGACACGCAATCAAGAATTTACTACGAGACACCGAGAAAGCGTCATCAAATTATCATCAATCAAGTTATCAAAATATCTGGAAAGAGTCTAAGTTATAGGGTTCAAGGTACTAACTACTAATGTTAAATTAAAGTAAAAAACCAATAAAGTGAACGGATCACAATGTGGTAGTGAGCATTTTATTTTGTATTATTCCTTCTATTCCACATTTACAATGCTATGAAATCAGCTGAAGGAGTAATTTAGAAGTAACTTTAGTAACAATTAATGTCATATCTGAGGAAAACAAAAAACATTTATTTGCATAAATTAATTGAATTAGAAACCCAACAATAATAATAAGAAAAAAAACATTAAATAAAGGTTTTGTCCTCGTTTTTTAATTCCTAGATAGTAACAAATGAGATTTTGATGATATTTTAACTATTGAAGTAGGACATGTCCCCAGTTTTTATTTGAAATATCTGGTTACCCTACATTATGACATGTTCGAAAGAAGGAAACAGACCTAATGGGTTAAATATTGTTTTTCTCTGAATGTAAATGATTCACCAATAAGTTGGATTTCCAACTACCATAAAACCCAAGTCGTCACATTTTGTATTTGATGAATGTAGGTCCATTATTCTGAAAATGTGCTTCATTAAAATACTTTTTGATATTTTCAGGGTGAGAGTCCATACCGCAGGTCCACGTTTCGATACACACCCCTGCTGGCCTTCATCCTGACCCCCAACATCCTTGTGACCTCTCACTTTGGGAAGCTTCTTTTTGTGGGCTGCGATCTTCTCTCTGGACTTCTCATTTTCCGACTGTCGGCTCTTCGTGGTGCGTCCCGATGCTCGGCGCTTGTTTACTGTGCCCTGTGGCTCTTCAACCCGCTGCCGATCGGTGTGTCCACGCGTGGAAACGCCGAGTCTCTACTGGCGGTTCTGGTTCTGTCTACGCTCTTGTGTCTGGAGTGTAAGAGACTGAAGTCCGCCGCTCTTCTGTTTGGTTTATCCGTCCACATGAAGATCTACCCCGTCACTTACGTGCTGCCCATCGCCCTGTCTCTGTCCAAAGTCCAAGTGTCCCGGGATAAGGGAGGATTCATTCAGAACTCTCTCAGACTTTGTTTTAACAGAGATTTGCTTCTGTTTGCTGCTGTTTCGGGATGTTTGTTCTTCAGTTTGAATGTCATTTTCTACAACATGTAAGTGATTCCTGTCGAATTGATCGTATTGCATCTATTACCCTTTCATTCAGTGGTTCTCAATCCTGTTCCTGTGGACCCACTGCTCTGCACATTTCATTAACCTGAAACACTTCGTTTAGTTGATGGAGTCAGGTTTGTTAGATACAAAATGTGCCGAGCAGTGAGTTCCCAGGAGCAGGATTGAGAACCACTGAATGAAAGGGTAATAGATGCGTTACGATCATTTCGATTGATTACACTGATCAGTGCTTTTTTGACAGTTATGGAGGGGATTTCGTGTACGAGTCGTACCTGTACCACGTGACCCGTAGAGACACGCGTCATAACTTCTCTCCGTATTTCTACATGCTGTATGTGACGTCCGAGCGTAGCTGGAGCGGCTGTCTCGCGCTTCTCTGCTTCGTTCCTCAGCTGCTTCTCCTGCTCGTGTCCTCGCTGATGTTTTACTCGGATCTTCCCTTCTGCTGTTTCATTCACACCGCAGTTTTCGTCAGCTTTAACAAAGTGTGCACATCACAGGTACCTATAGTTCATGTCATTGCTTTATTAATGTCTGACAAAGCTTGGAAAGAAAATACAACAAACAATAATTTATAGTAAAGCTTATTTAATGAAGTTTGAGAAGAAGCGTGATCATGTAATCCAACCAATCGGAGCGAGAAGAGATCCGTTCCTTTCCTCTCTATCTCGTGACCGTTTTTCAGCATCGCTCTCTGCTGGTTCCTGTCCAGTCTAGAGATGATGGATAATGGGCTCTGGGCTCAGATCTCTTCCCTTAGACACCACACCAAATATACATTTGTTATCATATATGAGTGATTACATGTTTGTGTAGTGATCACAACCTTATAACATTGAGAGATGAGTTGTTGATGTTTATCTTGCGCTGGATGGCATCAGAAGTTTGGCTGTATTTACAAACAAACAGAGAGGAGTCTTCCCGTTAAAAATATAATAGCACGTCATGTGATTGACTTGTGAAAGTTTCTTATTGTGAATAAGTTAAGATTGTCTTCTCTCTGCAGTATTTTCTGTGGTATCTGTGTTTGCTGCCGCTGGTTTTGCCTCGTTTGACCTTGAGCGTGAGACGAGGCTTCGCGCTCATCCTCTTGTGGTTTGTGGGGCAGGTGAGTTGACTGACACTAAGTGTTTGTGGTTTATGAATTCATTCATGAGTTGTAGACGTTCTTTCACTCTTAACCGAGAAAGCGTTAAAGCTGTGTTAGATTTAAAGTGTGATGTTTTTCTCTCTGTCTAGGCCGTGTGGTTGACTCCAGCGTATTATCTGGAGTTTGAGGCCTGGAATAGTTTTGCTCTTCTCTGGATTGCTGGTCTGATGTTTCTGCTGATCAACTCTCTGATATTGTCTGAAATAATCTCCCATTACAGACCTGTAGAAGCAGGCCAAAAGAAAACCAACTGACAGATTCAGAAAACAATCGGGAGTATTAAAAACTATTTTTTGCGTGAGAAATATGGCTGTAAATAATGTCAAATAAATAACCATGTGGGGTACATGTGGGGTTGTAAATAAGTTTTTCTACATTTTTTGTAAGGCACTTTCTGTGGTTATCTCATAATAACTTTAAGGATGCTTGTGAGATGTGCAGGACATCAGACGACCAGCAGATGTCACCAACGGTTTCATGATCTGAGCTGAGGTCACGTGAGGACAGTCGATCGGTCTACTAACTCACAACTATGACCTTTTCACTGAAGATTATCCACAGTTTCTTTTTTACTTCAATAATTTAACTCTCTTAAAGAAAGATTTGAGGCTTTTGTGACGAGTCTGTGTTCAGATAGAAATGTGCTTGAAATAAAATGATTGATAAACATTCACATCAGTGTCGTTTCAGTGTGGATTTGCAAATGTTGGTCAGATTATGTGTTTGTTCACCGAGGTGGTGAAGGACATTCATACGTGCAGAAATGAGGCTTTGTGATACTAAGTAGAATCATAAAAAGAGAAAAGGTTTTATGAATAAATCAAAGACCGTTATGAACGAGACTTTTATTATGTTGTAAAACAAAGACACACATTTGATTACTGCTTTTGCTTTGGTTATAACATTCGTCTGTTAATAGTCATTGCTGCTATTTAGTGCCAGTGGCAAAATGTCATGTTAAAAATCCTTCCTGAAATAGTGCAAGGCCTTTAATATTCATAATTAAACAATAAATACAAAACATTGCTAAAAATACATTCGCAAACAACTGGTAGGGGAGGGATGATTTCTTCTTGTGCATGTCAAAAGGACAGCGTGTCTTGGCAGTTTCTTTTGTTTGCTCTACTAGTGCAAGTTTATAGCTGAATGAATAAGTGAAATGTTATTGCAAATGCAGTAAATGTGTTTTACCAACTCAAACATCAGAGCCACACATTATTAAATAACCAATAAGGCACAATGCTGAAATGTTTTCAATGTTAAGAGCATTATTTCACGCTGTTATTAACATTTATGCAGTTTTATCCGAAGCATTCAATTACAATCCAATCTATATATATATATATATATATATATATATATATATATATATATATATATATATATATATATATATATATATATTGTTTTTATTTTTTTGCTGTAATCTAACCTTTGACCTTTGCTTGTGTTGCTAACACAAAGCTCTGCCAATCAAGCTACAGGAGCTTTTGTTCCTCTGGTATTGTGGTCCTCAGTTTCTACTCTTATAATGCTCTATTATGATGAAAGGAGAACGTTTATTTATAGTCAATTAAACTCTGACCCAAAACATCTTTTCATCATAACCCAGGTAAAAAAGTAATACACTTCCATAGTGTACTTAAAGTGCTTTATTTTCACACACTAATTTTGTTCTTAATATACTAAAACTTCATCTTTAGTACTTCTTAAGATTATCTAAGTGAACTTATTTGTGCTATTTTTGAGACACTGTGAATATGAACTAAAATGCACTTTTAACATACTATCTCTGCATTAAAAAATGTATTTAGTTAACACTTAACTTGAACTCAACTTTCATACAAAAAAGGGTTCAAATTTACTACAAGTGCTACCTAAATAATTTTTTTAACCCTGGAGAACCCATTGGGTCAAATTTGTTCATTAGAAGAAATGGGTTTTTGAATTCTCCTGGGTTAAATACATTTTTAGCACATTTGAGTTCATATTTATGGTGTCTCAGTGAAGTACACTTAGATGATCTTAATAAGTACTAAAGATGAATTTTTAGTGTATAAAGTACCAAATTTGTGTGTGAAAATAAAGCAATTTAAGTACACTATGGAAGTGTACTACTTTTTCACCTGGGAAATCCTTCAGTTTTTCACCCTTAAATACTGAATACAATAAACATAAAGCTGAACTTAAAAGTTTTGTTAAAATGGGTCCAGCACAGATTGTCAGCAAATCTGAATTCTTCAAACGCATCTTCATGTCTTTGACATACCGTAAATGTTCATCTTTGTCTTTTAGATGAGCTTGAAATCTTAAACCACGTGAAACCACGTTTAGAATTCATTCATATCGGTCTTGTTTTAATCGGTTCATGTGTTGTAATTGTCCCATGAACACTGAAACACCTACAAAGATTAAACCACCTGACCTGGCCAAAATCTTAACTACGAAACCACAACGCAGAGAACTTGGTAACATTTCAAAGACATTCTTGTGGTACACAAACTATTTCAATGAGTTTTTAAGAATAAAAAAGCCTCTCCTGATTCTTCTTTAGATAGTGACACATCACTGCATGAAGACATAAGGATGGATCTTCTGCTGGCCATTGTTCATCACACAGTTTGTCTGAACGTGTACAGCGCTGTCATGCCAGGTTGGAGAATCCATGGGCTCTTGTTTAATGCAATGAAGCCCTTTAAACTCGTAGGCTGTTTTGTACTGGTGCTGCACGTATCCTTTATAGTCCGCGTAAGTGTCCATACTGCTGCAGAGCGAATCCGGAGGGTTCATATTTGGTGCTTCTTTGTTCAGGACGCACCTGAGAGGTCGAGCCGTTTCGTCATAAGCGTTCTGAAAGTGGCTGCCGTACGCGTGGCCTTGACTGACCTTGGACTTTTGACAAGGTGAATACTGCTCAGAGTATCCGCTCTCCGCTTTCAACTGCGTGCCGTCGTAACCGTTCACATAGCGCTCGCGATCTGCCCACGAGCGTCCATAGATAACGCAGCCGTTCTCCGAGTCGGAGTCCTGTTCGACCTTTATGGGCAGCTCAGCCATGGCGTGTGGGTCGTAGCCTTCCCCGTGACCTTCGTAACAGAAGTTCTCGCTCTTGACGGCATCCGCGCCGTAGCCGTCTGCCTCGCCGTGCTGTGAGACGCTGCCGTACATCTTCGGTACGAACGCATCGGCTCTGTTACTGTAATATCCAGGAGACGATCGAAACGGTTTTCCGCAGTGTCCGTGTTTGCTCGCCCGGGCTCCGGGCTGCAGGTTGCACCCGTAACCGGTCCGGACACCGCCGGAGGAGCCCCTCGAGGGCCACGTGCTGTCCAGGTTTGTAAATTTCTGGTTGCTCATTGCTGACTTGCAGAAGTTCAAGGGCTCTTCCTGACTGTAGGGACCTTCACTCTTGTACTTGATGTCGTCTTTGGAAAGGGGCGTCCAGGGCACATGTGGCCGTACTGGATCGATCGGCTCCGTTCCATTGCTCAGTACTGAATGACGTCTAAGATTATCACATAGGTCACTACAGGGGACAAACAGATAAAGAGTGTCATTAGTGACTGATAAACCTTTGTAAGCGAGCTGTGAATATTTACAAGACCAAGTTGAATATAAACTTGCACACGTAGCTTTGGGCGAACCAACCCTGGTCTTACAGAGTTTAGATCCATGATACTTCCCTAACCCTAAAGGCTCAGATGAGCTCGTTTAGTTGTGTTGGATACGGGGCTGAGGCTAAACCCTGCATGAACCAAGTTGATTCACCTTGATAAAGACTCTTAACATTAGAAAAGCTCAGTTCTCTGTAGAACTCATCATAAGATGCTACTGTATGTCAGCATAAACATCCGATCAGATCTCAAATCAAGTTATCTGCAATGCAGTATTTAAGGGAGTCATAGGCCGGTAGATTTGTTGTTTTCTAACCACGTTTACTGCTTCAGTTGAACAAAATCTGCTTCTATATGCATGTATTGAAATTAAATGAACAGACAAACATTGAACAACATTGCAGACACTCAGCCCTTCAATCTTCAATTCAGACATGCAGAAAAATCTCACTTGTGATCTAATGACGTGAAGTTCCTGTGTTTGCCCTTCATCATGGGTGTGTTCTTCATCCTCATCTCCGTGATGGAGGGCAGAAGCAGAGGAACAGCGATGCAGAACAGAGCTAACTGAGGCGGCAGACCGGCTCCTGACGACATCTTTCTCCTCTGACCGTAAAGAAACTTCAGTCGTCCCTGAAACTGCATCGTCTACAAGCACAGACATCTACAGGTCACTTTCATGAGATGATGCCGCTACCAAGATGTTTCATGGTATTACATTTGATTTATCTGCTTTAGACCAGTGCAAATGTCTAACTAAATATAATAAAACGCTTTTGGGAGCAGTAAACGCTAAATCATCTGTTTGTCTGTCCTGAGCTCAGTTCACGTGAAACAAATGATCTGATTCAGCTACAGACTCCTTTTAAGGTCTGCTCTGTAAAGTCTCATTAAAAAATGGTGATAAATCGCCTTCAGTATGAAATTAAAACCTGAAATGTCAACATCCAAATGTATAAATTCAATTTTCCAGTCATTTGGTGAACCAAAAACGTTAGAAAAGCATATTCACTTACTAGAAATCCAGATGTGCTGTCCAGTAAACAGCGAACCCTTAAGATAAAACAACGATTTAAGAAGCAGGAGAACTCAGGAGAAATGGCAGCGCTCTCCTCAGAGAGAAACAATCTGCTGACCACAAAATCCTCACCTAAAAACAGACACGACAGATGAATTTACTTGAGTGAAAGATTCAACAAATGTCATTGAAATGAGTTGACAGAGCATCGGTCGCACCCGTCCCGGGGGATGAAGTCTGATCAGGCGTTTGTGGTGAGGGGTTCATGGCCCAATGGAGCTGTCGTCTGAACTCCTGTCTATCGTCTACGTGGATGTAATCAAACACGTTCTGATGCATCACATCTGTCTGAGAAATAGTAGAGATCAGACGCTGTGAACTCAATAAAATGATGATTCTGTTTGCATCACTCATGTATCTTATGAAAATTTTGCAGTACAGTTTATTCAATTTATTTGATGATTTTCCTTATTATTATTTCTATATACAGTCTTTCTCATGTCTCTACTGTTTGTTTCTAACAAACTCAATAGAAATGAAAGTAAAGTGAATTGAACAGTGAGTCCCATGTTAACATTTATTGGTCTATGGATTCTCTAGGAATCGAACCCATGATCTAACAGTTAAGACTTTAAAATGGGTTTTAGATTCCTGGATGTCTGGAAAGTTGTGGTTTAAGTACAGAGAAACCACGGGATTCTCTTTAAAATATTTAACCCTAACCCAAAATTTGCATATTACAGGCACGCAAAGCTTTTTAAACATTTGTCTTGTAAATCAGCAGTCAGACTTCTCAGATGATAAAATGAGCGCGTGAGTGAGATGAGTCTGTTAAAAACTCTTATTTTCCCAAACTAAAGTCAACGTTTATCCAAAGGATCACAAATGATCGCTTGTAAGTTGTAACATTTGAACAATTTATTTAAGTCCACTTGAACAAAATCATTTAAAGGGACATAAATAATATAGATCAAGTTCAACAGCTCATACAACAGCTCTTCACAATATTAAGCATTTCCCTCAGTTGTTATGGGTATAAATAACATGGCGGCTGCCTATAATAGCAGACAAAATGCAATACATTGTGATGGTATTTAGATGACTTTCTCGATAAACTTCTCATTAATCACAATAACATTACTGATTGTTCTACAATGTATTTTCTGCTTTGCAAAATTGTTAAAAAGAAAGTGCTACAGAAATACATTTGTAATAGTGACATGACTTCAAGGGAGCAGATAGGACATCAACACATAGATGGGAACAGCAGCGCTATGATCTCACCTGATGAAAACCGAGGTAATCGACTATGGTAGAGGATGCGTAGAAGACCATCCCATCACTGCTCACGACCAATGCAAAACCTGCTAAAGACTTTGACACAAAAACAAAACGAATATTACTCTCTGATGCTATCATGCATTCGAGGATTTAAGCTTCTTCTATAAAAAAAATTATAAAATACATTATTTACATTTTAAGTATAGCTGTGGGAAGTATATAATAATAGTTTATGTTTTTAAAAGAAATCATTGGAGGTAAAGAAGTCACAAGCTTTACTTTCATCATTTATACCCATGGTCTGTACATGATATCTATAAATGATATCTACAGTATGTATTGTCCTACAGCATTCACTATATTAAGTGTATTACCTACACACATGCACACACAAAGACTGTATCTAGTATATTTACTGTAACTTAAAGGTGACATAGAATGATTGAACGGGGTATTTATCCTTGTTCTGTGATGTGACATGTAGACAAAAATTTTTTTGTTTGGGTCTGTAATGCCTTAGAAGCTTCCTAAAAACCTCTCTCAGATAGCTCTATTAGGGTGGGGGATTTTAAACAAGTGGTTTTGCACCTATTTGGCTCCCCCTACTGGCTTAACTTGCAATCTCATTACTGATTGGCTGACTTTGCTGCCACTCAAAAAATGTAGCCAATTATTTTAAAGTGGAGGGGCAGTGAGATGCCTGTGATGTCATAAGCATCAGTTTTTCAGATTGGGCTGTTTTCTGGCTGACATTTCTAAAAGAGGAATTTCTATGAGACTGAGATGTTTAGCATGTCTAGCACTTTTTGTATGTTCGTGAATGCGGGTAGACTACCATTATTCAGCAAAGACAAGGTAAAAATGTTTTTTCATTCTCTGTCCCCTTTAAGTAGATAAGTGGAATATAAAGTTTTAATATAAAAATATATTGTTTAAATGTAAAGTAGTTAAAGGAGCTCCTGTCATTCTGAGCTCATTGTTCACATTACTTAATTGTTACTATTGAAGAGAAGACTTTAAATCTCTCACAGCTGTGTGGAGCAATCTCTCTCTCTCTCTCTCTCTCTCTCTCTCTCTCTCTCTCTCTCTCTCTCTCTCTCTCTCTCTCTCTCTCTCTCTCTCTCTCTCTCTCTCTCTCTCTCTCTCTCTCTCTCTCTCTCTCTCTCTCTCTCTCTCTCTCGACTTGATGAGTTTTCCTCGTTTTTACATTGTCACAGAGACTTCAAAGTGCATCAAAGGAGTCACGAAAGAATCCCATTCAGAGTATTTCCACGGAAACAGGAGAGAGTGACTCTGGAATATTCTTCTGCTCTGGGATCAGGAAGCTAAAGTCTGTGATTTCTCAAGTCACGCAATGAGAGCCCAATGTCACGCTCACTGCGAGTCTATTGAAAGAGTTTAAAAACAGAGCAGCTTTACAGCCACTGCTGGAATGAATTCTGTCTGGATTGAACAACAATAAATAACTTTAGGATTACTGTTGAGAGCTTTGATGCTAAATAAATCTGTTTACAGCAGTGTGAACAGAAACAAATGTTCATATTACAGATGTTTGAAAGATTAAACTAAACTAATGCATACACACACACACATTCTGGTTTTGTGGGGACATTCCATAGATGTAATGCATTTTATACTGTACAACCTTTTTTTATATTCCCTTCCCCAAACCCTAACCTCAACCATCACAGAAAACTTTATTGTACCTTAGATTTTCAAGAAACATCATTCTGTTTGATTTATAAGCTTGTTTCTTCATGGGAACCTCAAAATGTCCTCACAAGGTCACAAAAATACTGGTATTCCTATCTTTATGGGGACAATTGGTCCCCACAACGTGATAAATACCAGGTACACACACACACACACACACACACACACACACACACACACACACACACACACACACACACACACACACACACACACACACACACACACACACACACACACACACACACACACACACACACACACACACACACACACACACACACACACACACACACACACACAGACCTCTAACAGTAGTTGGTTCTCAGGGGCGCATGTGGCCGTTGTTGTGTTATTTTCTTTCTGCTGAAGGTTTTCCTGAGCAGCTGTAGCTGAAAGACAGAAAACAGAGAACTACAGTCAAACTAATGAACATACATTTATTCTTTAGCAATCTTTCATGGTTTTCAAGTAAGGTTGCAGTAACTACCTAAACTAAAGTAATATCTATTTATTTTTTTTCTTGCTTTGAATCTAGTCATTGTACATCTGTAGTTATTATGGTGTTAGAAAAAAACTCCTCAAGGGTTGTGTGACAAATATTTGCATGTGAAACTCAAATAATTAATGTGAAGCTTTAAATGAGTCTTCAACAAAGTCATTGTTATTGAAAACAGCTCCATTTAATGAGACAATGAAAGATGAATGCTATATGTGTACAGATTTGATCATGAATAATGTCAATAACATCTGCCTACAGTTTCATGAGTCGTATTTAATAACAGCAGCTCTTCATTTACTGATCACACACAAACATCAGATGACAAACACACACAGCTATTATTTCATTCGGAAACTTATGTCTATGAATTAAAGCATCACCTACACATGTCACGATCCATTCAGCAAAGGTTTGAAAACACATTGACAGTCTCCAAACATTTCTTTCTGAACTTGAATCATTTGCTCAGTGTTTTTGCACGGTGACGATTTCTGTCTGTAATGATTCATCCTTCATCTCACTTGAATCATTTTCTCTGTCACGTGCCGCTCACTGTGAATCTGACGCACGCTTAACCTCACCACTCGGTCGCCCAACAAACCAGCACAGGAAATCCAGATCAGAGAGAGAGAGAGAGAGAGAGAGAGGGAGAAAAAGAGAGAGAGAGAGTGATGGACAGAGAATAAAAGTGAGAGAGGGAGAGAGGCACTTTTGGCTGAGCGAGGTGCTGTTGTCACGCGATGGAGTCTTCTGTCAATCTGCAGCGTCTATGACAGATGTCTGGCTCGCGTCCAAGGCCTTGCGTGCAAACTGAGGAAGCCACATTAGCCTATAAAGAGTTTCTGAAGAACAACAGCTGTTAAATATTGATGAGTGCTGGCAAGTCATGAATGCTCGCCGGCCGCAGAAGGTTAAGCCCTGATGTTATGGAGACTAACAGTTCATTAGATGTCCGCAACATCGCTCTTTTCTTTGCTGGTAATGTGACATGACATCAAAGACATTCATTTATTCTTACTTTTAGGACACATATAATTGCCAAACGCTGTTTTGCTCGCTAACAGAGAACAAATGACATTTCAAATGTCTCTTTACTATAACATGATTAACTCAAAACTGACAAATGTAACATATGTTCCTGTCTTTCTACATTTGAACACTGAATCATTTTTCAGATTTCATGAGACATTTAAGGTTTCATTTAAAGACGGAAGGCTTGAATTGATCAAATTTTAGATCATTTATACTTACTATCTAAACTAAACTAATAGTTGACCTTTAAACTCTAATAAAAACAAATATTCGAAATACGTAAACATAAAAATGAATCGATGTGAGGAAAAATAAAACTAAAGCTTTACATGTGAATAATGCACATATGACTGTAAACCGGACGACTGATGCCACGCTCATATATTTACTCTTACCGATCAACTCGGTCTGTTTCACCTGTTAACACCGTTGTCTGACAGATTAACACTGAAAGTAAAAAGCTTGCACTATCAAAGATCTACTGATGAGCCTTTCTGCAGCGGATGGAGAGATTCTGCACATTTCACTTCTTTTATTTACTCTGTTAACCGTTTGCTTATGTAGTCTAACAGCATAAACACAACAGATGAGAGATGATGACCTCTGCTGCTGTACGACCGTTCCTTTACATTTATCTACACACTGTGAAAGTCAATGATATGATTTAACCCAGATGTGTAAGAGAGAGAGAGAGAGAGAGAGTTTGCTTTGCTTGTGTACAGGATCCAGTATCTTTCCTTACATAGTAAAATATCATGAAAACCAAATGAAGATATTTAATTAGGCCTTACTAGATATAAAGACTAAATCTGCCAAATCATGATCGTCCAACCATCATTAATATTTGTAAAATTACTTACACCCCTAACATATGTGTCAAAATGTCCAAGGTGGTGAAACAGATATGTTTTGGATGGAGTCCAGCGGATCACACATCCACAGTTGAATGAGAGTCACCAAATACCGCAAAACAGCTTCATTAATTACCCATACTGACACAGATCAATGACATCACTTGATCCTGGTAAATTAACAGATATTCCAGACAACTAGATTAATTATTGTTTAACCAGGCATACTTGATTTGTTCAGTGAATTAATGACATTAAAACCCAACAATATCATCTCGTTTTCCTCCTTTGATTGAATATGAGAACACTTGACACCTGACTCAAGGTAGCAAACATTCAATATGTTTTGTGTTTCTGATTGCAGGATCGCTATTAAAATTATGCTATTAATATACATACCCCCATGTGGCCTGTTTTTTATTGGTTTGTTCATAGTTAAATATTTAATAGAATTTAATCAACAGACTTCTTCTGAACCTTTGTTTCGACTGGATATTTCAGTAAAGGCTGTCGCACACTACAAGATAATCGTGCATGTGTGGTGGTGTTTTACGGCAGGGCCACCATGATCACAAATCATAAATATTCAACATGTTGATACTATGAGAAATCCTGTTGTGTGGGGGGAACCTGGAGGACAATCGAGTACACATACGATGTACATTGTCACATGGCACAAAATGATACCCAATCAGAGAGCGAGTGTAACAATCGCAGTCATAGCACAGTAGCGACAACTGTTTTCTCTGTGATTTTCTGTACAAAGCAATCTGAATAAAATTACTGCTATTTCTTTATGCCCGTCATCCACCATGTTTGTTTAATTTCAAGCCACGTTTGACTGCAAGGGATTGTGTGAGTTTTCCGCGAGTTTTCCGCGTACACAGTCCGGTTGTTAGTGAAGGGAATCTGTTGGTGTGGGTAAAAATCTTCTAGTGTGGCCCAGCCTTAAGATACAGTGATGAAGATCTTTCAAGTGATGAAGATCCTTCAGTTATGGAGATCCATGTGTTTGTTACCAGACATTTAATGCCTTTAATGTCTTCAAAGTCCTGCAGCAGGCACCACAACAAAAAGCCATTTTGAGAGCCTTTCGTCTGTGCCGCTGTATCGTGATGAAACCAAGCAAACAAGCCGGCATTCAGATTCCAAAAAGATGATCCGTGACACAGAACGGATCTGTGGAAAACCGGCAGCCAATCAGATTTTCATAGCTGTTAGTGTAACACAGCAGCCCATTCATTTTCTTGTTTTTGTTACCTGAAGATTCAGAGACAAAGGAGATAATTGTAAAGTAATTTCTGGGAAGATCCGTATTTACAAATATGCGATAGGGAATTTAATATGCCAAAGAGGTGATGTATAAATGAGTAGTAAAAGGATTTACATGAATGTCCTCAACAAGCTCTTGTTTTCACTACACAACCTCTTTCACTTCTTATCCTCATGAATTATCACTGCCACCGTATGAATTTGTTAAGGATTTCTGTGTAAATAAACAGCATTGAGTGGGCTGTAGGAGGTCAGAAAGGCACATGGTTACGCAGATTTGATTACAAGCCTGATCTGGTACATTTCCAAGTATCAGTATGAATATTGAGAATATGGTCCTGATGCAGATGTGCCTCTTCATTGGTCTCGTGTGAAAGCTGAAGTTCATGTGTGTGTGTTTGGTGACTTCAGAATAAAAGTAGGATGATACATTTAAAACACAGAAGAAAAAGCAAATGATTACTATACATCTGAAATCTTTAAAGAAATGTCATTTAATGTACCAGAACACTCTCAGAAAAAAGTAAGGTAAGGAAGGAAACTGCATCATCACATTTAAACAATACATCAAAGTACAAAAATGTCACTGGGCAGTACCTTTTAAAAAGGTCCTAACATTTACCATTTAGGTACAATAGTGTGTTTTTGAAAAGGTATCCCACCTTATTGACAACTTTTGTTTTTATCTGAGACTGTATAGAGTTTTCCTCCAAAGATTTTACTCATCTTCAGATCTGTTCATGAATAACTTAGTGCTGTCTGCACGTTTAAAAAAGTTTTTATTTTTAAATAAAATCTCCACACAATTTATTCTTAAACATTCCTTCCCCAATTCAAAAGTGACTGAGATAATTCCTGCTGGTCCTTCAAAACTTTATTTAAAATGCTTCTCTGATGATGTCCAAACTCTGCAGCCTCCAAAATCAGACATCATAGGACTTTATTCAGGACATTATGTGGTGAACACTTCAATCTCTCTCTGTCTCTCTCTCTCTCTGAGAAGAGAAGAGATGTTGTCCAGGATTCCCAGAGCAGGCAGGGTAAATCCCAATCCTGGACAGATTCCCGAGCATTGCGTGCAGGTGGGTGGATCTCAAACCCCTCCACCCCACCCGGCACAGCTGGAGAGTCAGATGTTTATATTGGGTTGAGCCTAAAGACTCGGTCAGCGCAGCCATGTCAGCGTCCCAAACGTTTGTTAGAAACTGACGGATTTGAGAACAACAAAATCTCATTAATTTAATGAAAACTTGGGCAGAAACCCATTTAATATCAGAGTTTCACATGTCAACACAGTTAATAGCACATGACACCAAAAATTCTGAAAATGTGCAGAATGAACTTTTCTCTTGAGTTCAACATGAAATTCATCAGGTGAGCAACTGAACTGCACACAAGTCTGTGATTATCCGCCCGTGCCGTGCATGCAATGGAAAACTGGAAGAGTTTCTACAGCAAGGGAGATCTCGTTTCACAAAATCAAACCTCTGGAGGTTTCTCTCAAACTTACTTAGGATCTTATGTGTAGAGCTGCCAATAGCACAAAGCTCAACATATTTCTACATCTTTACACTGGTGTGCTTATTAAGGGTTAGTTAAGGTTATAATTAGCAAGGTTAACTGTAGAATTAGTTAGGGTTATAGTTGAAGTTTATGCTTAACAAATTTATTCCCAATGCAAGATTTGTGCCACACGCAGCTGTGCCCATTCAGTGGTTTGAGTTAAGAGTTTGTTAGGTTTAGTTAGTTAAGGTTAGCATGTGCACTGGTTTCTCTGGAGTCCATGGAGATACACTTGATACTTTACAGTCTGTGATGAAACCCAGATGTTAAGAAGCATCAGTCCTCTCATCACAGACACATGGTTACTCATTTACCACAATTAATCAAATCATCTGTCCCTTCAGTGAAAACTAAGTCTGTTTTTACCCACGAAACCATCAAATGCTTAAATTCGTTCATGGTATTTTCAGTCAAGGACAGTGAGAGGAGAAATCTTAACCCCGTAATATGTTGAATTTCTGAAGTGATGCTGAGCTACAGCCAAACACGTGACCTCCACTCAAAACAAACCGTGTCACGCAAACCCGCCGCAGCCAACATGCCATCGCTGCACACAACTGTTTTATTTCAGGAGCTTTAATTGAGTCGGTACCGTTCTGCAGCGCTCTTAACGTCTCAGTCAATAAATCATCTTTACAGATGGGCCATTTATAATTCAAACCTGTTTCATTTACAACCTTTGGCAGATTAGGGAGAAATGTTGCCACTGCATGTTAATGTCAGAATAGCAGACAGTTTCATTCAGAAAATTTCCAACATGACTACAAATCTGCAATACATATGGAGGATTTAGCATGTAAACACAAATACATATGTTTGTGTGTGTGCGAGCATGCGTGATTGTGTGTGTCTAACCCTGAGATGCTTTACAAACAGCAATAAAGGAGTTTAAATCTATTCTTAGCTCTTCTTGACAGCTTTTTTTCATTATTCAA
>NC_133358.1:32990804-33050804 GCF_030506205.2 Paramisgurnus dabryanus | reverse complement strand
GAATCATCCAGAAGCAACTTTAAATATATGAAATAGATATCTTTATTTATCTTTAACACTGCCTACTTATCTGACCAAACGCTAACCCTTTCTGTGTAAATGTCTAGCTCAGATATAAAGCTGGATTTATTCTTGGCTGTAACAGCAGTGCGATGATTTAGCTAAATTAACCATAAGCTTGCATCTAAAGAAACGCCCTTTGTTGGCATCCCTGTTTAGGATAAAATCATTTAATCATTTTCATGAAAAGCCACTTTGAAACTATGTAATAAAACCATTATAATTTAATTGTAATAAAAATAAATGAATTTCGGTTGATTTACAGCGAACGGCTTTTCAGCAGAGGACCAGGCACAGAAACGTCAGCGCACTTTCGACACACAGAGAAAAAATCTGTGGAGTGAAACCACGACAGTTCCTTATTTATTTGGCAACCAAAACAAACAAAACTTTACAAATGCTACACAACAACTCATTTTGTTTGTTTATTCTAAGCAGGTAGAAAATAAAGGCCACACATTATACACATAACAATATAATGTTAGCCGTTCAGTCAAGACTGTGAAGTCAGATAAACCAAACTGTTACACCTTTAATCTATCACGTGAACCATGATGGCACTGACATGAGAAACTAGACAGAAATGTGCAATACTTTTCCAGCTGGACAATGAGATAGTCTTACATGCCAAAAACTATGAAAATTTATTTAAAATAAATCAAATAAACTGTTTGATTAAAAAATAATAAAGAAATATGTGAAATATTTCTGAAGAATACCAAGATGGACAAAATTCATGAATGTGCTGAATATAAAATAAAGCGCTGCCAAAGTATTTACAGACATTTTTTACCTGTTCAGACCTTAATCTGACAAACAGACAGATAAAGGCTAACTATTTATTAGGTAACACTTTATTTCCTTCCACTTTAGACACGTTACTAATCTACTTGTTGACTGTCCACCATTAACCCTTTACTGTGATGATCCCTCGACAGACATTCAACTCACACAACTCAACTTCTTCCATCAACCCTAACCCTTCCTGATAAAAACTGAAAACATTTCAATAAAGTTCCTTTAAAATAAATATTAAAAACAGAAAGCAATAAGATTGCTGATACTGTTGATGTGAGATCAGGTATTTAAATAGTTTCAGGTCCAGATAATAGAAATCCTGCAGGTAGTTGAGACACACAACATAGGTTCACTTAATACGTTACTTAGACCGGTGTCTCCATATGACTTCTTAAACTACCCAAATTCTCTCTCTCTCTCTCTCTCTCACACACACACACACACACACATAGACCCTCTAGTGATGATGAGAAAAGATGCTTCAACATCACACAGACAACTGTGATCAAACATGCATCTTTTATGACTCATCTTAATTCTAAAATGCATATAGAGTTAAACTCATACAACAGCTCATATGTTACATCCATCCTGAATTATAACAGCAAACACAACAAAAACACCAGGATCTAGCAAACACCTGCCAGCACAACACTGAGAGATCAACACATGCATTTACTCTGTGAAACAGCACATGATGATGTTTAGATGTGTAATGGAGAATGAACACAAGGGTGTAAATGAACTTATGGCTCTTCTCTCAGACGTATGTGTGTCTCTTGAAATAACCTTCATGACAGTAAACATTCACCTCATCCTTCAGACAGACTGAACTTTCATCAACAGTACAGTTTAAACTCTCTCTCTTACCGGTGAAGAAACTCTTGACTCGTAGATAACTAACGCTCAAACGGAGAACAGACAGTTTGTCCAGTTTTGAGATGATCTCAGGCGAGAAGGGCAACAAGCTCGCCAGGCGGTCCAGCTCTGCGTTTAGTCGGTCACGGTGACGTTTTGATGGATTTGATTTTTCAGTCACCGCTGCAGATTTTCTCCTGGAAGACACAATACAGAGTAAAAGTCACTTTGTCAGTTATTTGAGTTTAAGATCAGTTTTCTTCAATATTCAAGACAAATCACATGGATACACAAATACTGATATATATATATATATACATAAAACTACAACAAGATGAGGTGTCAGACCCTGAAAGAGCCACACACTGTAAACATACATGGAGTAAATTCAATGAGTAAATGAATGAATGAATGAATGAAGTCATACTACAATTACTCCATATAAATATAATGTCTTAAAAAACCCTTTAATTCAGACACTTTCAACTAAAGCATGACTTTTTTACATCAGGCTAATGATTTAAAATCTATAAAATCAACTTAAAAATAAATTATATCAATGGACAATCGCACAACATACAGACGCTGAATCAAAAGAGAAATGTATTGTAAGATAACAATCAATTCAGGTTTGAAGTGTTCATGTGTTATAATGTTATGACTGTATGAAGTTAAACTCTGTGGTCAAAGAAAAACCACAGCCCAACACATGTCATACATTTAAAAACATGCAATGACTGTCTGACAGGATCTATGTGCTGTCAGGAGGGAATAAAGAAATGTGTAAGAAAGAAAGAAAGACATTCTTCATTCCTGTATTGATTTAACACATTTGAAACTCTTTTATAATTAGCGTCACAAAAAAACATATTTTTTGTTACTGATTTTGTTTTAATCCATTTATTATAATTTATAACAAAACAACAACAACAAAAATAATAATGTTTGATAAACAATCATAAAAATAGACACTTTTAACATTTAAATTAGATTCATTCATTAGAATTAGTATGTTTCTTCTAAACACCTCTTAATATTCTTGTTGAATTAAAGTTTGTATATGTATGTAGGTAAAGCGATGAATCTTAACTGTTTTTGGATGGGTTTCCTCCGCTTCCTCCCAGCATACAAACAATCTCCAGGTGGAATCATATTTAAACTAAAACACAGACAATAATATGATGAAGAAAAAAAGATGAAGAATGAGTGGAAGAAGAAGAATTTGACAGTCAAATCAAAAAGTCAGTTTAATACATTTGAGTTTCAGTATTAATCATTAATGACTCACTTGAAATAAAGCAGTAAAAGATGAAAGAAAGTTGATTGTGCTGCAGCTGATGCATGAATGAAAGTACCTGTTGTGTGTTGATGAAGCGCAGTAGATGCAGATGAATATTCACTCTCAGTGTGTGTCAGTGTGTATCTGTGTGGGTCAGTGTGTATCTGTGTGTTTTATATGCTGAGTGTTTCAGGTGGCAGATTCCACAGAATGACACGCCGGGCTCTTCGCACGCGATTCTGAGCCGCACGCGCGCACACGCACACGCATTGAAGGGAGGGGAGCGCTCACACAGGCGCGCGCGCGCACGCTCACACACTGAAGGACGGGATGCCTCGCACGCACGCACACACTGTAGTCGTGTGATTTTGTGTACGAGCGAACTGGTGGATTTTATTCTTAATAGTTTACATTTCAAGATGATGTTGTGTTGTGAAAAACATCGGAATGAAGATTTTACGACTCAAAGAGGAAATTATTCAAGAAAGCAAACAGATTGAAGTGAGACTTTGGTTCATCGTGACGGGATGTTTTCCTGAGATTTATGTCAGTAAAGGACGTAACTTAAATGTGGTAAAACTGTAAGCATTGATGTTTATCTTAATGTGGGCTAAAAGATGTTTAAACTGGGCTGTATGGTCATGATGATGGTTTAACTCATTTCAGTAAAGTTCAACTAAATACGGAGGTTTTTCTCGTCCCTGTTGGGTTCTCTTGAATTTTAAACTCGGCCTATAACATGAGACGGATAGTTGTAAGGTTTTTTCTGTCTGTATCTTTGAGTGATTTTAAGTCATTGCATTCAAGATCAAGGCGTTACAGGTGTGGCTATTAAATGATATTTAATGTAGCTGTTATCTGTGCAGTACAAACAAATGCATGAGTTAGGTTCATTAGTTGCATTCAGTCTAATGAATAATGGTTAACTAACTTGGCTTGCTCTCCTCAGAGGAGCTCGAACACGAGGCTCGCTTCGAGTCCCAAGTTCAAACCCCATCCCGTTGCAGAAGTGTGCGGAGAGAGGAACGAGCAAAAGAGGGAGGAGCTTGGGGGGAGGAGGTGGGGTGTTCGATGTAGCGTCACTGGGAAGGCGTGGTCACTGACTCGCTCTCAAAGTGATTGACGGGACTGAATGTTTATACTCAAGAGCTTCATTTCAAACAGGAGGAGTGAAATGTTAAAATTCACCGCATAGTCCAGGTTAGGTGTAAGTTAACATAGCCTGAGGTGAGATCGAGATGATGACTGTGAGCCAGATCTCAACCTGACCTCACTGATGCTGCTTTTGTGTCTGAATATGAGAAAATCCCTCCATCAGTGTTTCCAAGAGCAGAAGCTCTTCTAGCAGCAATAAAAAGAAAATATGGGTGTGATGTCGAAGTTTGCAAGGCTCAGAAAAGACACAATCAAAAATCTATTGAGGGTTTGATTTAATCAGATGTGAAATGAATGTTGACAATCTTTAATATCACTGTGAGAGTGACACACAACAGTAAAAGACAAAAACACAAACTACTAAACAGTCTTTGTAAACGCAATTAACTATCATACTGAAAAGAGTTATCCTAATACAAAATAAGAGAAATTGTAAAATAAAGGGGTGGTTTCCCGGACCGAGATTATTTTAAGCCAGGACTAGGCCTTAGATTAATTAGGAAATATTACTAGCTTATAACAAGTCTTATCAAAAACATTACTTGTGTGCATTTTCAGGCAAAACAAAGAGCACTGATCTATTTGAAGATATGTTAGTGCAAGATGTTTTCTGTTTGGACAGCTCTTACATTTATTTTAGTCTAGGACTAGTCTAATCCCTGTCCGGGAAATCACCCCAAAGAGTTAGTTTCTCCTTCAGTCCAGGATGGGATCAGAGCTCAAAACACCTTCAAAATGACTATATTGCTCTAAACGATCCAAGAAATGAAGTGATGAGGACCACACGATGATCTTTTAAATCATTTTAGAGTCATGCATCCGATCAGAAGGATTTTAACCCTCTTCAACTCTCACTTTCACATCATCCAAACATTCATACCCTGATGAGACTTTACATGACAATAGTGATGTCGAATCGCCCCCTGTTGCATGACGAGTGTATAACAGCATCAGTACTCACACACGTATGATCACATGTTCATGAGACTCCACTGGAGTTTTATTTTGGTATAAGGTTAGGGTCTTTTATTCAAGCTTCATGTACACAATGTTGATTTTACTGACGGCTCAGACACAGATCTCATCTGCCGTTACCTCCTGCTGGATGGATGTAGCTGATGTGAGCTCCTCCAACCCGACGGCGCTGAACACAAGAGATTATAAAACATTGAGGATTATGTGCTTGACCGAGCAAAACTTACTGCTGCAATGCTGGGACTGTTTACCGGGGTCTTATGCAGTTTATTGTGCAGGCATTTTGATTGTTTTGTCAAAAGATCATGGGTATTATTTTTCAGGTAACACACAGCCTAATAAAAAAAACTTAAATACACAGTTTGCTTTGGATAATTTTATAAATGTAGATCAGGAATAATACAGCTCCATCTGAGTAAACAGCACTAACATAAGAAACACATGCCAAGTGAAGGCTTCATTTTAATCATTTGTTTGACAGTACTGACATAAATAATTAATGACTAGAGAACAGTTTTCAGCGGAGGTTTATGAGTTGATAATTAATTAATAACCCCCCCCCCCTCCCTCTCTCTCTCAACACTCGTTATTTCATTAATGTTGAATTATCTGGGATTTGAACAACTAATACTCTTTTCCTTTAATGAGGGGATACTCACAGCGTGGATATCCTGTGGGTCGAGGGTTACTGGCACTGCTGCCAAATGATGACTGAAAATTATGGATGGTTTCCTGTAAGATCTGTCGTTCCCTTCCCTGTCACAAGAATACTTTCATTAACAGATCTGTTAGCGTTTCATTCAGTACTCACTGATAATACAGATGTGGACTCACTTTTCCAGCATTGAGCTCAGATATGGCCGCCAATATCTGCTGTCGCGGCCCGTCTGTTTTAATGCCCAGTTCTTTTAAATCTCCATCAGTCAGAGTTAAAAACGCCTCCATGTCCACCTGCCATCAAAACATCTGTCACTTTATTTCTCTCCACACACATCATCTGTGTGATCATATTTATATTTTACTTTGACTAAATCACATTAGTATTACAGACGAACACCAACTAACTAAGTTGTTGTAAATCAGCAAGTAGGTTTTTGTTGTACTTTCTGTCTGACAGTTTAAAAACTGGACAACTGAACGTTGTGTCCTGACATAAGAAAGAGAGAAAAATAAATAAACAAACCTCCTGCTCCTCAAAGATGGGCTGATATTTCTCAAGGGAAAGTTTTCTCAGAATCCCTGATAACTCATCTGCGTACGACAAAGCAGACACAATTAGTTCACGAACACAACTAATTCATTGTGTGTGTGTGTGTGTGTTCTGTATGAATGGTTAGGTGGTTTATCTGTCTGTTAGTGGTTGTGTGTCTGTCTGACATCAGTTGTGAGCGTCTGACCCTCGTCTGTGATGGTTCCGCTGCTGGAGCCTCCGCTGCTCTTGGATCTGTGCTGGGTGGAGGCGGATGAGAGCGAGTCTGCTGCGGGGGGTTTAGGTGTGGGTGATGAAGAGGGTGTTAGCGTGGGCGATGTGCTTTTAGAGGTGGACGAGTTTCCCGACTGAGGCCTCTTCTTCAAATCTAGTTTCTGAGAGGCACACAAGTTCAGAACTGTGAGCGCACGCAGGCTAAGATCATCACACAAACACTCAGGTTAATGTTAGGGTTACCCGTCTGGAGTTGGGATCACTGGAATGGTTGATGTCAGGAGGAGCAGACGGCACAGCGTTGGGCGTCTCAGCCGCAGGTGTTTTGCTGTCTAACAGGCCAGCGGCTCTCTTCCTCTGAGCTGCTATCTGAGAGAGGACACTATCTGTCCCGCTGCCACCTTCATACAACAAAATCAACAACATACACACCATTTACACATTTATTATGGTGATTTAATTTAGTAAACAAGTTCTTCACGATGCCTTTTGAGTGTGAAGTTGATTTTGCAAAATGACAAATTAAGACATCAAATTAATTTTAAGACTATCTGTCAATGTTTTTATTAACTAAGATGAAGAAATGATCATAACTGTTGACCTGTATTTAAACTGTGTAATACATTTTTTGTCCACCCATCTGCCCCCTGAACTCCACTAAACACACAGAGAGTACACACGACTCGCCCCTGCATTCACAAGCAGCTAGATGGAGTTTAGTAGAATTGATGAGCTTTACAAATGTGAAGTGTATTAACAGATGTATGGTAGATGTTGTGAAGTATTTTCTCTTAGTGTCAGTGTGCGTGTGGCACCTGAGCGATTGTGGGAGTCTGAGGTGTGGCGGTTAACTCCGCCCACACCGTTAGACCCGCCCGAGGAATGGGCGGAGTTATAATTGCCTGAGTTGGAGGGGGAAGGACCTTTAGTGATGATGGGAAACTTGATAGACCTGTTAACCACTCGACTGATGGACGTCTAAACACACAGAGACACATAAACCTCTGGGATCAAGAATGTAGTTAACCATCTAAAAATATGATATGATTCTTTAATTAACTCTTTCCCCCCATATTTCTGCTATTATCCACTAGGTGGCGCTCTTACTCAACTTATAAAACAATGAAGTGTCCACTGATCCAAAAACAGTTCAAACTCTTTGTATGTTTTGCTTACATCATCGCTCTGAATCTGATCTCTAACAAAAGTCCTTCACAAAAATGCAATTATCTCAGCTTTTTGCTCAAAATTTGGTATTTTTAAGAAACCTTACCCATATTTGAGAGGTGATAAAAAGAGAACACATAAGGATAGGATAAAATGTTTTTTTAGCAGAGGGTCTGATCTTTCATTTGATATATTGCATGTTTATATATTTAAAGAACACTTTCTGGAGTGCATTAAACTTTTGTGAAAATCATAAAAATGTTGGCGCTGGCAGGCAACTTTTTAAAAAGCAGGAGAGGAAAGAGTTAAAATGGTCAAATTAATTAAAAACCATAGCAGGAAATGTTTATGTATGCATCTACAATGAACTTTCAGTATGACTTCATTCTGTGTTGCGATCAATGTGATCTGATTTTTCTATAAACGCGTCTCACTATATCCGAGTTGGCACAGCTGGTCCTGCTCGGTCTCTGTGGCATGTGCCCGCCGCGGCCCTCCTTTAACGCTCCAGAACGTTCCGAGTTCCACGGCTCAAAGTTGGACGGTGGCAGAAAGGGCGGGATCACAGCCTTCAGTTTCTCGTTGGGCAGCCGAGCGAGAGGAGCACCGTTCCGCAGCTGAATTTCAACAAGATGTTTACTAAAACATATACTTGTAAGACTTTGACATGTTTATAAAAGCTGAAATTGAACATAAATGTACCATTGTTGTGATGAGGAGGTCGTCTTTTCCACCTTCTGTTCTGCTCAGACCTACAAGTAAAGCAGCTTTACTGCTAAATGAAAGCATCTCCATGTATTTAATGAACTGATTTTTTTACACATGCAGCTGTAGTAACAAAACAAACCACCACCACAGTCTTTCCTCGTGGATGTCCACGCAGTGATGATGTCAGTCGCCGGAGCTCCATTGGGTTCAGCACTAACGCTGCGCTCCGCTTTCATAGTGGCATCAAGAGGGACCTCGGGATCATCTGGAAAAGGAGCGAGTCGATTGGTGGAGAGTCCGTGTCTCAGGGTTTGAGTTAGTTTTAGCCTGCGGAAACGATTCGACATCCGGCTCCACCACGACTGTTGAAAACAACAAACCGAGCAAAGTGACTGCGGGTTTTAGAAAGACACTTAAAACCTTATTTTGATTATTAGCATTCTAATCATTGTGTATAAACCGTAGTTCTGATAAAGTCATTTATCTTTAGTAACAGTGATGTCTGTCTTTTATTAGCACGTTTGCAAGGGTAACAAAGAAATATTTCAATGACCTAATTTTTTCACATGCTTGCAGAGAATGGTTTACTATAACTAAGTTACTGGGTTGATCTTTTTCACATTTTCTAGGTTGATAGAAGCACTGGGGACCCAATTATAGCACTTAAAGATGGAAAAAGTCAAATTCTCATGCCATGGCCCCTTTAAGATTTGATCTTTTGAGGTGACTGCGTCTTTGCTACAGTGGGTTGAAGGAGAGATAAGACTTCAGCGCTGACTATATTTCTACACACAGCAGGTCAACCTCCAACAACTCCCAAAGCTCTGACATCATAACTAGTGGTCAGTGATTTGATATCTCATGATCTTCAGGTTGACCAATGAGCCAGGCTTTCCGGTCTATTACAATAGTCTGTGTACTTTTTTAGCACATAACCCGAGATTTTTTTATTCAGTGAGTGTTACCGAAGTCTGTCACAGTCAGTGTTGTTGTTGTTATAGCTTCAGGGGTCAGAGGTCAGGCTTAATTAAACTGACGGTTAACCTTCAAGCCTCCTTTCTCATCAGGTGGAAGAGGCACATTTCCAGACGGACGTCTCTTTAAAGTTGCTATTCCTCGGTGTTTGCTCTTGTCTTTATCCACCTGCATACATACAGACGCCAACAGCCGCACCAGCTCAGTGTCTAACAGACAGAGAAATTAATTTACTTACAGCAGCAAGAATAAAAGGAAATGAATTTACACCGGTGAACTGAAGTGAAATAATCTGCTGACCTGGGTCATTTAGGAGCATGACAAGGTCAAAGGCCGTGTATCCATTCTTAGCCCTCAGGTTCACATCAGCACCCTGATTCAGAAGAAACTTCACCACGTCTTTATTTCTTAGAAATGAAACAACACAAATGGCACATGAAGAACAAACGTTACGGGCATTACATTAGACTACGCACATATTCACACACAACGATTTCACACACCCGTGATAGGTGGCCTGCATGAGCGCCGTCCAGCCGTGAACAGAGTCCTGTTTGTCTATGTCAGCGTGTTTCTCCACCAAGAGCTGAACGACCTCCAACTGCCCGCTAACTGCAGCCATCATCAGAGGGGACGCGCCATCTGCGTTCAACACGTTTACCTGAGACGAGTCCTCTTCTACGATCTCCTTGACCAGCTGAGCGTTTCCTGTGCCGTACGCACAAACACACACATTACGGCATTCAGCGAGTAAACCTTATTCAGTAAAGCTCTGGAATTTCTTATCTTACCTAACTTCAGTGCGTTAAAAACATCTGGACGTTTCTTCTCATCATCTGCTCAGTATGAAACAATATGAAGAAAGTTTCATCTGAATGTATCATCACAAAACAATCAAGATGAAAAACAAAGAAACAATAATAGTCTTACAGAACAGTCAACATCTACAAACTTTGGGTCCTGATAGACACAACACATAAAATGATTTGATATTGGACAACAAGTTTCCTCAAATGACATAAAGAGGGTATTGAAATCAAGATCTATCTCTGAGGACGAGACGCTGTGTCCGTCTTGTGATCAATTCACAGATTCTGATATAAAAACTGTAGGAGACATTACAGTACATCATCAGTGTAATCCTGAATGCTGATGCTTGAATTCAATATTGTCACGAGTTTACGGTCACCTCAGAATACGATCCACTGGCAAGTGTTGCTTAATTTGCATGTGTAAAAGTTCAAAGCACTTCAAAGCCAGTAAGATTACAGTATGATGACACAAAGAGCTTTTACTTTTACTGCCCTTGACTGAATCCAGACGGCGGCTCTGTGTGTGTTTGACTGAACTACAAATGATCCTTAATTAACCAGAGGAATAGAAGACGCAGAGGTCATCTTCAAGAATCATTCAGAAGCACTTTTCTTTTATTCTTTTCTTAGCTGCTAAAGGTAATGATGTTTTTTGGTTAAATCTACAGGTGTGATGTTTACCTGGCTGTGGCCTTACGGTTGTGATGGAGTCCAGATAGTTCTTCACCTCTTTATGTTGGAGTTGAAGCGCCACCTCAAATGACGTCTTCCCCAGGACGTTAAGATGATCGGCGTCTGCTCCTCTCTCCACCAGCTGCTGGGCCACGTGAACCCTCCCGCCGGCCGCCGCGAGCATCAGCGCGCTCCAGCCCGTGGTCTTCTGCGTGAAGTTGACATCAGCACCCCACTCCAGCAGAAGTCGGACCACGGCTTCATATCCGTGCTGAGCAGCGGCCAGTAGTGACGTTATCTCCAAAAACGTCTTCCCGTTGTCACTGCGTATATTGTTATTCCCGCCGGTGCTCCCTTCAGCCGCAGACAGGTGGTCAAAGTCGTCTACGAAAGCACCGTTCTCCAAGAGCAGTTTGGCCATGTGAGCGTGACCTCCACGAGCAGCCATGGTGAGCACGCTGGCACCCATCCGGTTCCTCCCATTGATCTCAGCGCCGTTCTCCAGCAAGATATGAGCCACGTTTAGATGTCCGAACCTGCACAGGGAGTTCAGATGAAAAGCTTGAATAAGTTTTCTGATTCACAGTGTTTGGTATAAAATTAAATATCAAATAAATACATCACCCTCTAAAGTTTCATGTATGTAATACATGGCAGACCCTTGCAGTGCACTCTTGTTATTATTATTATTATTATTATTATTAGTGTGTATCCTAGGATTCAAACCAATGACCTTTGTGCTGCTAATGCAATGCTCTACCAATTCATTCTTATATTAATGAAGACTTAACATGTAGGCTAGTATCAGCAGCTGGTTGGTCGTGTGTAGGTGAAAATGATGAATCAGTGATTATTAAGGGGGAGCGAGGATCCTAACCCCCTCGTGAATCCTTTTGCGATTGTTTTATGTATCTAAAACTTTACATTTTTATTAAACAAAACATATTAAATTAAATACAACATATTGCTGTTGGTTAGAAGCATTTGTTCAGAGGTTTAATTCATTATATTAATGTATTTTATTAAATGTCATAAAACTGGGGCCCCTGGCACAATCTCGCGGCCCCCAGTTTGAGAACCACTGGTCTAGATGTCTCTAGTGTTCAAAAGTCCAGTTAACCTTTTCCTCTAGCAGTGGTTTTGTATGTAAACATCTTAGTAAAAATAAAATGTCAATTTGGACCTGGCCGCCTGCATTAGTGGAGTCCAGCCGTAATGGTTCCGTCTGTCCACTGAGGCGCCTTTCCTCAGTAAGAACCGAACCAGCTGCTCGTGTCCTCCGGCTGACGCGAACATTAGCGCCGTGTTTCCCTCCTCGTCCGTTCCGTCAACGTGACCGAATCCGCCCGGATCCTCAAGAACTCGCCGCGCGCTCTCCAGATCCCCCTCATCACACACCCGGAACCACAGCAGCGGGCTTACTGGACCCAAACTCATCCCGGAGACCCAAACACAAATTCACAGCAGAGCGCGTACTGGGGCCAAATTCATTCCGAGACACTGGAGCCACAAACCCAAAATCACAGCAGAGGGCTAACTGGACCCAAACTGAACTTTAGAAACTTCTGTTGTGACGCGACTCATCCTAGAAAAACCCAGTGAGACTGTGAATGTAACAAACTTCTTCAGTCTCGCGGGATTTCAATGATACGCGATGAAAGTTCTGCAGCTGCGCAGCCGCAGACTGTTTGCTTGCTTTACTTCAGACTCGCAGTGCGCACGCGCAGTTCCACGTCGAGCGCATCGGGACTTTCTGCAGGATTCCACAGCAACACAAATAAACCTGTGCTACCTTCTTAAGGGTTATTGTGTGATACTTTAGATTAAACCATTCATAGTTTCTCTTCTCTCTACATATTATGTAAAAATATGTACATGTGCATTTTAATGTATTGATTATGATGATATCCAGCAAAAAAAGATATTCATTAAGTTCTGATGCTTCGGTTATACTGCATTTTAAATGTGAGAGATTTTACACTACAATTTCTGGTAAATACATTGATGTACATGCGGATTTACAGCCACGATAGTTGGTGTTTTCTTTTTAGTCTTATACATTTTAATTATGATTTATAAAAGTTACAAAAATGAGCAGTTGGCAATGAATAATAAAAGAATATCACAATTATCCTATTAAAATATTGTGTAAACTTTAATTATAACACACACAAAAAAACCAATTAAACATACTAGGCCTACATGAGAGATTATACACATAGCACAATCAAAACCTTAATATGACAACATAACAGACACAAAGTATAATGTATATTTTCTAACATTCATTCATTAATCACTGCACAGTTTTTGCAATGCAACCATTTTATTTATGTCCCCACCAATGCCAGAATCAAACCTACGCCCTTGGAAAAGACCTTTAATGTAAAGACTGAGATGCTCAAGCAGTATTCTGTAATGACCAGCAGGTGTCAGACATGTAACACAAACAGACAAAACATTGTTTTCGTCGCTACATCATGTCATTATGTGATGTGTTAAGGTTCACTTCTTATGTAATAAATGATACATGAATCCATGATAGATGATATAAAACTCTTATGTCAAACCAGATTCATTGAAATAGATCCATAGTTCAAAAACCAGCATTAATAATGTACACACCTAATGAATGAATGATCTTTATTTCTCATAAATATTTCTGAATAAATATTGTATGGTATTGGAGGTTTATTGAGGTTAAGTCCTTAAATACTTAATAATTCAAATTTGTTTTAAATTATTTATGTGATCTTCTGCAATGTCCAGCTCTCAATTTATTCAGTAATCTTTTTTTTACAAAAAAATTATTTAAAACACACATGTCAATTACAATTAAAACTGATCAAATATAATGTGCTAAAGAAAGGCTTTAAGCAGTGTTCCAATCTCCCAAAGTTGAAACCACAGTAAAGTGCATTGTGCACTGTGTTATTTCCTAACCTAACCCAAGTGCAGTCAAATGTGTTAAAGCCATAGTTCATCCAGCAATCAAAATTCTGTCATCATTTACTCTTCCTCATGTTGGTTTAAACCTGTATGTGTTTCTTTATTGTATTGAACACAAAAGAAGATATTTTGATAAATGATGGTAAGCATATATTTGATGGTACTCATTGACTAGTCCTGGTTTAAGCTAATCCCTGTCCGGGAAACCAGCCCTTAATGAAAACCATGTTACAGTACTCAATAAATGTTCAACTGCAAAACAAACTCGATCAGAAATTCAGTTCTGTCTCAGCATCCCCAGCGTCTTCATGATCTTCTGAAGCTCTGACCATAAACCTTCATCCACATCACCACATTATCTCTAAACAGAGAATAAAATCGTCTTGACATCACACCACAGGCCAACTACTTCCTCTATCATTTTTACAATGAACATTTTTTACATCTTTAACCAATAACTTTGTATTGGGACGATGACAAATGCAAGAAAAAACCCTTACATGCCCAAATAATTTCAGTTTATACAGCATGCACAACCATAACTTTCTCACACATTTATTTTTATTGTGTTGTTTTTTGTTTTTGTTTAAGATTTTTCATCACATTTCAGGATATTTTTGGATCTTCAAAATAGTTGAAACAAGCTGAATTTAAGTAAAAAATATTCTTGTTTAAATGTAATCCTCAGTAAAAGGACATAATGCTTCTAAAGAATGAAGGATCTTAGGTTTTTTGTCTAATTTGAAGACCCAACATATTTTAAGATCACATTTCTTACATTTAATGCAATTTTTTACATTTACATGTGCAAAGTTTACAATTTCAGTTTCATTTTTAGTGACATAAATGTTAGATATACAAAACATATCTCTGCTGGATATTAATTTAACATCAAACGCTCATAATGTCCTCATCTCCACCTTAACCACTTAGACTTGCTTGGTGAACTATTTAAGTTTTTCTAATCAATCCTACAGTTACAGCGGCACCAGAACAACTCTCACCAGTATGAACCAGTCAGAACCAGTTTAAGCCCACACAGAATGTAATGATATTGTGTTTGTTGGCAGGAAACCAAATAACTTATATTGTGTTTAATATCAGTTTCTCTAACAGCAGTATTAACATAGGATCTCTCTTTTTTAACTCTTTATAAACTGTGCATTCATTTTATCACTTTCAACAACAACAACAACAACAAAACTTTGATCATTTCATAAGATTCATGTGAGATGAAAATGTTTTTACTGTTATGGCAACTCTGCATGAAGAAAGACTGCAATATTTACACATTTAGATTTCAGTAAATGTAAACTTAAATCAAAGCTAACATTATTAAAACCCTTAACTCATAATACATCATAAACATTTATTACAGGGTCAAGCAAATGTGATTGCGGATGAGCAAATATGTTAAATGTTTGGGGACTATGGATGAAAATGAGCCTTTGGCTAAATCCGGTACAAAACATGAAATGGAAATGTTATGTTAAAAATTGTGCACGGTCCCATTATAAATAAATAAAAACAAACAAAAACAAACAAAATGAATGAAAGGGTTTGAAAATGTATGTGTGACACAAATACACAAAACCTGTTTACACAAAAAAAAACTCAGAAGAGACAGTATGATGTACGAGATCAATTATAATTGGGTTTCTCATGAATCTTGTTGTTTACACAACAGAGAGATGTGTGATGTTCTTCTGATGTTCCTCTGAGATCTACACATATCTGTGTTTTAGTTTTCTGGTCAGGTGTGTTTGATGAATCACCATCATTTGAAAGATGAAGTGTTTTCCTATCAACACTGTAAACACAAAGATCGGTCAGAATTTCAGAGTTCAATAAGTTTAAAAGAGTGGATTTTATAGTGTTCACCAAAGCTTAAATGGGTTTCTTCCATAAAAGTGTGATGTGCAGTACGGCAGTCATGATGATTTTCCTCTTTTAACAATCAGAGCTGAAACTATCTGAACCTAACATCTGAAAGAAACACTGACATCTATTTGTGCAGCTTTTGTAAGAACTTCATTCATTAATTCATTGTTGTGTTACTGGATCTGTGCTATTTTAAAGTGGATGATGATCATTGGTATTTCACTGCTTAAATGATAAAGCTAAAATGAAATGATGCATATTATTTTTTGCCTTAACTCTTTATGATCAACACAAATGTACACATTTGGCAGACATTTTTATCCAAAGTGACTAACATTGGATTAATTCAGACCATACATTTCTATCAGTATGAGAATCAAATCTGCTGCTGATGTAATGCTCAAGCAGTTGATCTACAGGAACACTCCAGGAACAGGAACACAATTGTTTTTTTTTTTGTCATTTAATGTCCCTCCCTAATCAGTGTTTTATATACAAGCATTTACAGACGGCTCATCGTCATGGGAACGTTTGATGAGAGTGAGACACAGGTGTTGCCCAGCAGCGCTGTCTGTCAGTGATGTCACAATGATGGTCCAACACAGACTCCTTGAAGAATTAAGTTTGTCTCAGATGTTTCCTCATTGGATGAATTAAAATAGAAATCTGATGTATATTAAACAGTCGTGAATATTTCACATTTTGTTCTTGTGAAACCCCAGAGGAGACAAACTAAATAACTTATCTGGGGAAAATGTAAGCTGAAGACTTCACCAAATATCTTTAACTTCTATTTATCTCATTGCTTTGTAGGAGAAACAACTGAGATCTTGTTGTTTTCAAGAAATGGGTATAAGATAGAGCACATGGACATCTCTCAAGATTTATTGACCTCTTACAAGGGATCTGCTATATGAGAGTTTGTATGTTTCTGTAGTCGCCTATAGAGTAATAAAAACACTAGAGAAATGAAACTTGACTTTTTCAACATTGATCATTTTCATCAGTCATTCTGTCAGAAATAATCTCTGAACCACCTGTCAATCAATTTTTTGTTTTCAAATGCTAATAAATGTTTAAGACATAAAGCTGTTCCATAGATTGCTGTGCAAGTCTTTAATGAATTCATTACTAAAGCTCAGGAGAAATCTGTGCTGTTTTGATTTATGAGCCAGATTAAATCAGTCTGTGGTTGGGTTGCCAGATTGCTGTTAGACTGAAAACGTGTTTTAATGCTCTAGTAATAAAGCTCATCTTCTCAAAGGAATAGAAACTCATTCTTTCACACGATGAGTCCATGCTAACATAAAACAACAACAGACAGTTATATTGTAAGGAATTTTTGTCGTATCTGTCAATAAAGTACACAAACACATTGAAGAAGGAATGAAAATTCAGACGGGCAAGATTTATTAAGTGCTAAACAGATACAGATTTGAATGAAATGTAAAACAGAATTGTTTGAGGAGAATTTAAAGTCTCCCTGTAGTCAAGAATTTTATCATTGCTTGCTATTCTTATTTTATTAAAACCTCCTGCAATTTTGTGTTATTTTCATTTCTATTTTCAAATAAATTATTTTCTAAATAAAATTATCATCTGAAATATATTTTGATAGAGTTGCTAGTTTAGGGGGAGCTTTAGGATAACAGAAAAAAACTAAAATGGGCCAAGAACTGCCCTGATTTAAGGGTCAAATTTTGTAATAGCTTTCTTGATATTCTTATGAAATAAATTAATTTAATTTCATGAACCACAAAATCATTACAAGACCCTTTGATAAGGTCTATATATTTTATAAGCTTTTATAATGAATTAAATGTTAACCTCAATCCATGTGACATTTTTTGCATTCTTTAATCATTTATAAATTTATTGACTTTAGTGCACTTATATCTGTGTGCGCGAGCGGAAACTGACAGGTTGGTTCTAATCTCTCCTGTGAGATTTGCAGTCTTAATGCTTAATAATGGGCTTTCTGAAATCTTGATTATCTTCTGCTCACATCATTAGCTTTGTGTTTCAGTCTGTGGGATGAAAACTCACCCTGCACTGAATAATGTGAAACGTCATTAAATTACAGCATTGAATGTGAAGCATTCGTCTTGATTATGTTACAGAGTTAAAGATGATTGTAGATACGCCAGAACTCCCTCAGCAGTTTCATTCAAATCTCAATCTCAGATTATTATTATATATGGATAAACTGTTTGTTACCCAACACTAACTATTAAACTTAGAAAAGATGCAGGTGTGAGAAGACATTAACTTCTTCAAATATGTGTGAACGTATATGTTTATGTTGTTCATGTAGTGTATTTGCTTATGCTAATGTCATGTGTATGTGTGTATGCTTATGTTGTGCGTATCGATGCCCCCAGTTTGAGAAGCACTGGTTTACATTAGAGCTGTAATCGGGCCTTAAAAGTTAGGCCCGAAATGTCCGAAGCCCGACAGAATGCAGCCCGAACCCGAACGTACATTTAGATTGACAGCTTTTTAAAAGCCCGAACCCGTTTACAGCCCGACATTATTTAAATGTGCGCACACACACAGCTTTTGTCAAGAATGAGACATTTACACAGGTTTTAACATTATTTATTCATGACTAATAATCTACACGCCACTTGGAAGTTGAAACAAAGAAATAAGTAATCTGTAACATAACATCTCATTCTAAATAGGCTTATGCAATACACTATAAATATGCCAATAAAATTATTATTTCTTAACGAATTAAATTAAGATAATACATTCTGAATTAAGATGGGTATTTGGCAATAACGAAATTAAGAGGCAGGCTCCGCGGGATTTGCGTCGGCACTTCTCTCCATTAGCCTACTGCCAACATTAGTCTATATCCTCTGTCTATTATGTAAGACTCGATTCATATTTAGTTATACATTGAAAAACCTACTCACCAAGATTAGGCTACATGTTTTTGATGAGGAAAATCATTAAATCCACTGTAAATGAATTCAGCGCGATCCTGCGCTACTGATTTGAACTTGACCGCTCATTTACCTCACAAAGCCGGAGCGGAAGCCCGAGCCCGCCCCGAGCCCGTGTAAAATGTTAGAAATAAAGCCCGAACCCGCCCGAGCCCGTCGGGTCCCGACGGGTCCCGTCGGGTTCGGGCAAAGATCTTCAGCTCTAGTTTACATATGGCTGTGTGTGATTGTGTTAATGTTTTGCCAAACTGCCCTGATTTTTTCCCATGCTCTCGTTTGATATTCTGGTCTGTACTGTAGATATGAGAGGGGTCCCTGTGGTCCTTTAGAGCCCAACTGAGGGTCTCTGTCTGCACACACTGGCCTGTGTCAAAAGCATTCCTGAAGTCATTCCCTCCGTCAATGTAAAACTATGGAAGGTTCTTGCTTGTTTTGTCATCTGGCTGATTGCTCCTAAAAATAACAGAAGTCCTGTAGTTAACTAGTCCTTAACTGTTTCTAGATGACACTTTGCTTGAAAGTAACATAATTAAGACAACATCATGTCTTGTGAGGTTTGCTATTGTTCATATTGGACATTTCTAGATACTAATGAGAGGCTTTCTATATAATATTTTTACGAATCTTTAAAAATGGAAAAATTATTTTATTCATTCTGCCTCTTTATAATTGAGATGAATAAAATCTTATTTAGATTCTGCTCGCAAAGCCTTGTATGGATTCATCTTTCTGACCTGAAAGATGTTTTAAAAAGAAACAAAACATCAATGGCATTTTGTCTTGTTTTCATGAAGGATTATACAATATAATTAAATAATGAAATAATTGTATAATTATTATCCTTGAGTGTTACAGTATCATACTTAAATATAATACAGCAGCTTGCATTGACACTATAAAGAGGAGAACTGATCCTGATCCTTTATTTATTTGCTGGGTTCTTACAGACCAAAATAATGTTTCAGTATTAACTATAAAATCTTTTCTGATGGACATTGCTATAAAAACAAAATGGATTTGGATTCTGTTTGTGTCATGTTTTACAGCTGAGGTCTTCAGACTAAATCTGCAGGGATTTTCTGATCACATTGAGCAACACTTCTTTATGTTTTACCAGAGTTGTAGTGCAATCTTTCTGTATGTTTTCACAATGGCAGTGTTGGACCACATCAGATTCCCTGGAGGAGCTTAAATCCAGCTGTCTGTGGATCACATTGCTCCATGAAAAATTCCAGCTGCTCATTTACACATCTCTTCCCATTTTACTGCAAGAGCAGTATGAAACAAGACCTGTCGTTTTGAAAGCAGTATCATATGCTGTATATTAAGAAACTCAAAATAATTATTCATTAAACAAGATGTTCTAACCACTTGATGTTATCATGTTCAGTTAACTAACTCGATTCATTTACAGAGTTACAATAGGACTACATGAATGATTCTTGTGGAGGATTTACAGTTCCCAACATACTTTTGCAATTTAAAAAAAAATAAAGGATTATTTTATGTATTGTTTGTGTTTGATGTTTATTTATGTTGGAGATTTAGAGGAGTTTATATTTATTTTGTTTTTGGAGATAAGCTACAAGTTTTCTATAAGAAATAGATAGGAAAGACTACTGAATATCCAGCTTTATCATGTAACTGTTTCATTTATTTATTGTTTATTTTGGGGGGACATTTTTAAGTTCTGCTAACTTGATGCTATGAGAAAGGTAAACTAACTAAACTAAACTAACTTTGTCAGATTATTCTGGTGTACAGTGTTACCGCAATTTAAAAAGCTTAAGTCAAATAATACTGTGTGCATGTCATTTCAACATAAAACTGTAGTACGGCTGGTAAATAATCAACTTTAAGTTTATTTATGAAGAGACACTATAAAACAATTAAACCTCAGGTGGTGTTGCTAACCCAAATTTGACTCTTAGGTGAAACTCTTTACAGACATGCAACTCTCTGTTCTCCTAATCTCTTCATCACAAAGGCTTTGGCACTGTTAGCCTTAAGGCTCACATCACTGAGTATCTGCTGAAATATATTATGTAATGTATACATATTATGTGGTTCTAAGTTGGTATTTAATATTAATGTTTAGTATTATCTTAAAGGTCATGGTGCGATGAGTAAAAAGGTCTCATTTCTATAAATCTAAGATATGATGGATTAAGGTTTAAGAACTTTGGATAGAAGATGCATTTCTTGTAGAGGTGGGGTTTTGCCTTGATATTTCTGGCTAGTTTGACCAGTTGCCAAGATACTCCTGCTAGTTTGACCAGGTGCTCTTTAGTATCACTTGGCACAGGTCAAACTGGATTTTGACCAGGTGTTCTTTAGTATCACTTGGTACAGGTCAAACCAGATTTTGGTAGTTTTCTCAAGCTGTGTATAAAAGGTGGCCTGGCAAAACATTCGGGGAGGCATCCTGTAATCAGGAGCTCCCACACTTTGTGTGTATTCAAACCTTATGGAGCCATTCTGTACCCAGAAGCTCCCACACTTTGTGTGTGTACTAAAACATCATGGAAGAAATCTTTAACAAGAATCTTCCTACACCATTTTAGGTGTATTATATTCATGATAGAAGTACTCTGTAGCCAGAGTGTCTATTACCAGGTATGACTTTGTAACTTTTGCAACTGTTGATCATTTTAATTGAAATTGAATCATATTCTGTATTATGTGATATTCTTTAAGCTGGAACCTGCCTGGTATAATAAATTGTTATTCATTTTAATTCTTCATAAATTGTATTGATTTATTTTAATTCTTTCAGAAATTATTATGACTAGTAGATTAGAAGGAGTCTGGTATTACCGCAAGATTATTCTGTCAGGATATGATCACACTGGTGTTTTGATGTTCGAATGGAGCATGGGGCACATTCATTAAAACTCTAAGATTTATGTCTATCACCTGCCTTAGCAAGTTGCATGAGCGCTAAACTAAATTAATTATTTTTATGATCGGAGCAAGCATGGAGCGGCCCGACATAAAAATATTAGTTTTCCCGGCAACCTCTGACTAAGATCAGACTGACAATCTTGTGTCCGTGAGATATACACAACGGCCGGCGTATACTCTGTGCGATACCGGGTCCCTAATGAACGAATAACTAAGACTATGGGAATTTATAAATAATCAAACATATAAATTATGATCAACAGATAATTGGAATAATACACTAAATTCTTACTATATTAAATTGGAGTCAGATTATAATTTAACCACAGAGGTCAAAGAAACAAATTAAATAAATGGAATTATTCTTCTAGAAGCGCTAAAGGAAAACGAGAACACGAGACCCCTTCTCCCCACGCCATTGGACTCCGTCGTTGGACCAGTGGGTGGCGTCTTACAAAACTAAATATAAAAGCAGGCGTTGCTTTAACATTCAACCAAACTAAAGAGGATTTTAGTTATATGCTCACATTTAGTACAGTCATTATTTAATTAAACTCAAATGAAGCTAAATCTGTTTCTGATCTGCCTGACAGAGATGTGTGTTGTATGTTCATTCACACTCACAGATATTTTGAAACTAATATTGATAGATTTCTCTCATACTGGGAGAAACACACCAGTCAAATGAGACATGTTATTAAGACTGCAATGATGAGATTACAAAAGACCTCGAGGCAAGATGATCATACTGCCAGCGATCTCACACACACAAAGAGAGAGAGAGAGAGAGAGAGAGAAAGAGAGAGTCAGACAGACAGACAGTACACATAACATCTCACGATGACTAAATAAGAAGTGCTGAGGTGAAAGAAGACTGATCTTACGTCCATCAGATCTGTACAAATTTGATCTTTCCCAGGCTGAAAACACTGCACTGATCTTCCCGTTTCATTCATCAGTCATTGTATAGATGTGGCTCAGAGATGTCAGATACAAATGTAAAATTATTTTGAGTGGACATCATTTCATTGTATTTTTTTGTTAGGCAGAAATATTTCTAAAAATAAATGTTATGCAAAATATCACCCAGTAAGACATTTGTGAACTCCATAAGGTGCTGGTAGAGAAATCAGTATATAGATAGGACACAGTCACCTTTAGTTTCCTCATCGATTAAATGTTTCTTGGACTAAAATGTTTTCTGTGAAGCCGCTTAAGGCACGATATGAAAATCTCATGAATTAAAATCAAATTGAATGAATGAACTTTTACAATTGCTTTCTACAATTCCATTACTTCAGTCAGTCAAACAATGCTGGTGTGTTTTATTGCATTTAGACGTCTGACATCCACAAAGCATTTTCACTCCTTTTAAATGTAGATGAAGTTTTTAACTAAGTAATAACATGCAGTGGAGATATAACAGATTCTTAGTGAATAACGGTTTCATGTTTCTCATTCAATTTGTCGACAGGATTTAAAGTTTCACACAGTTTGGATTTTTTTCTGAGCTTTTCCTTTCATAACATCCCAGAATGCCCAAGGTCCCGTAAACAGACACAGAGGCCTTAAGATCTTCTCTCCTGGGGCATCGGCTCCGGTCTGTAGATAGACGATGTCAACTGAATCTAAAGCTGTCATGGAAACACTGAGACATGAGAGACAGAAGCACTTGTGTGTGGATTTATGTGAGACTGTACAATCTATCCAATATTCACAGGTATAATGATGAGGACAGATGTGAAGTCAAACCAGCAACTCAGAGGTCAAACTATCATCTTACTTGTGTAACATCACATCTCTCCGCATTTATACCTAACGTCTCTGTTTGTTCGCAGGGGTGGCTCGTGACTTCATCAAAACATCGTCATGTCATGTCAAAATATGTGTTTTGTGTGTCAAAATCAGAAGAGGAAACACCAGCCACCACTGGTGTTTCATTTCATTTATTTTCTGCAATGTCCCATCTGATTCACATCCCATATCTTAAATGGACTGCATTTATATAGCACTTTCAAAGACCAATGTGCTTCACATATTGCCTCACATTCACTCCCACATTCAATGCGCCATCCAGCTCGTCTGGAGCATCTACGGTTTGGTGTCTTGCTCAAGGACAACTCACCACTTGGTCAGATGGAGCCGGGGATTGAACCACAAACCTTCTGATTTGTAGACAACCTACAGTACAAGAACCACTGAGCCACTGCTGCCCACAGTGCTTAATGCTTCATTTGAAAGCTTCCTGATCCTTCTAGAAGTCACAGAAGCACATTTTGACCCCATTAGTTAAGAAGGCACTAGTGAAGGTCATCTGTATGTGAAATCATTCAGGTTTCATAAAGAAACTTTTAGGCTTCGTTTCTTCACTGTTGAAGTTTCATCGTTTCTGTGATTACAGTGAAGACATCAGCAGAGATTCAGATTCGCTTCTTATCATAAACTGTATGTAAAGATCTGAGACACATAGACACGGTTAAAAATTAAAGATATCCATGTTTCTATAGCTCAACTGGACGATCATTGTGTTAGCCAGGCAAAAGGTTGTGGGTTTGATCCCAGTGAATACTGAGGAATACTGAGGTGCTTTGGGGAATATTGAAAAAACAGATCATGCACAGTATACAGTATTAGTGTGATTGTCTATTAGAAAAAGAAAGAAGAAATGGAGAGTAAATCGAGATGTTTCTCCTGAGATCTGTCAATACTATGAGCTTTTAAAGAGAAACCTGTGAGCAAAAACATTTTGTTTCAGGTTGATAAATTAAGAGGAAATTTTATTGAAATCGTCTTAAGGGGCTTCATTCATCTCCACACATATTTACTGTCAAGTTTGTCAGATGAGCTGCGTTTATCTGGTGTTTCTGGATTGCGTTTGCTTTATTATGAATGAAGATAAAGGTTCATGCTGTTGTTTGATAGGCGGCTGTAAATTGTGAGTTTCCGTGGTTTGTTTGTGCTCATCTGTGTGGAAACATTTCTTATAATATTCACAGTAAGAACGCTTTGATTTGTCCCATTGCTTCCTGAAATACTCCATCCCCAGCTGGAATTGTTTGGGATTCTGACGTTTGTTGCTTCTAACAAAAATAATCTTCTCTAGTGGGAATTTTGTGTCCAAGGATGTTTAAAAAATATATATTTTAAAGATGCAAAATGCAGCACGTCACGATGCGTTCACATGAAATAAACGGTGAATGTCATTGATATTCAGCAGCTTCATCATCACAGAAGGAGTTCCTTCATGAATATTAATGAGTGAAAGACATCCAACTATTATTAGATCTCTTGGTTGTTTATTGCAGTGATTCACTATATAACCCTATAATAATAAAATATATTTACTGTTTGTGTTCATTAACTGTAAAATGTTGAATTAGAGTTGCAGAATAACAACTAAAGAAGTAACACTTCACCTTGAACTCTTAATATCTGATCTGAGATCTCTGTTGTATAGTTGGGGATTTCAGCGGTCACGTCCACAGCAAGCAGAGATTCTCACGTCACAGAAATTTGGCCGGCAAGATATAATTAGCTCAGTTTTTCTTCAGGGTGAACTCGCACTCGGTCATGTGGGATTTTAAAAGTAAACAGGAAGCATGTGCTTCAGTCGCTCGCCTCCAAAAAAACTTTCTTTCAATCGTCTTTTTCTGTTTCTCAAGGCAAGCATCGAATATAAACTGAGAACAGTTCTGGAGGATACGTATATTCCTGCTAGAAAAACCAGCATACCAGCAAGACCAGCATGATTCCCATACTGGTTTGGTCACCAGCTAAACCAGCACCAAACCAGCATGCATTTTTATTCAGTAGGGTTTTTAAACTGATCTCCTGCTGAACGGCTCTTAAAAATAAGAAACAAGTATCTATTAATATATGAGGCCTGCTGTTCTGAATGTGACCCTGTTGTAGTTTCGTGAAGGTGAGATCAGACCCTGCAGACACATTGAGATGAATGAGTATGAACAGATGATCATACAGTAACAAACACATGTTTGAGGGAAAATGGTGAACTGGTTCCTGTATTTCTTTGAGTCAAAATTATAAGCAGCCCATTTCCTGTCATTCATGGCTTACTATGCTTGTATTTCCTTCCTGCAGTGTATGCAACCTTAGGGTTTACATGGCAGATCTTAAGAAAATGACGCTAGACAAAGACTATTGTCTTCTGTTTCTGACTGAAACTCAATACACACAATAGCTGAGGCTTTTACTTTTCATATAAATTATACTCGCATCCTAAAACAATCATTATTATTCACTGTGTGGTGTGTTGCTATAATCGTATTTGTTTCTGTCTGGTCATCATGATCACGTGTGAAGTTTCTGTTCGGTCATTATGATCATGTGTGATACTAAACACGTTTTTGTGACATTGGGGTTAGGGACTGGGGTAGGTTAGGGGAATAGAATATAGCAGTTTGTACAGTAGAAAATGCATTGCGTATATGGAAATGTCCCCGTAAACCACATATGCCAACAAGTGTGTGTGTGTGTGTGTTTGACAAATGCTCTCATTCTAAGCCATTTAATTAAAACATTAAATAAAACCTGTACAATACAAGAATGAATCAGCTTTAGTGTCCAATGAATCGGCTGTGACAGATAATAATATTCACACTTGTGTGTTAATGATCAAACAGTGTTTATCATTTAGCAGTCGAGTGTCAATGAAATGAACATCAAGCTTAAAGTTTTTTTCATCTGATGCATTTGGCCTGACTTCCATTAAAACAAATTATACAGATCTATACAGTAGCTGGCACAGACCGATCTGGTTTGATTGTTTTCTTATGAGACATCTCAATGATTCTGGAGGGATTTCATTTGATGCAGAAGACGATACACGATGAGGCGTGGACAATTTGATCATTTGTTTTACAGGTTCATGAACAGACACGACAGCTGAACCTCTACAAATATACAGTCTGTGAATGAAATCTTCAGTCTCTACGCCAGAATGTCGCTTCTCTTACTGCACCAGACGACGAGCGCCACCATGGCCAGCGTGAGGAACACAGGGATGAGGATGAGCAGAGCCAGCGTGTCGTCCGGCGGGTCCACGTGAATGGGCTGCTCCAGCGTGCAGTTGGAGAAGAAGCGTTTGTGGATGTGGATGATAAAATGTTCCACCACCGGATTGGGCCAAAAGCATCCGATGCGTCCTGAGTTTATCTCGGTGCAGGAGGAGAAGACGTGATACTCGCTGAAAACACAAAGATGATTCAAATTATTAGTAATTTCATTGATTCATTTGCTTTATGAGCTCTTCCAATCAGTGGATCAGTCATTTCCTTTAGAAGCAGCTCATATTTCCACGTTTGATTTTAAATTAGTTTATACATTTACAGACATTCAGTAGATAATACAGACAATACAGTCTTTTGAATTTCATCATGGACTGCTAGGCTTTTAAAAAATGAATGATCTTAACATTATAATTTTATTATGACTATAACAAAGACATGAGCAGGTCGTATTTAGCTCCAAATCATAAGAAATTCATTTTGAAATAAAGAAAAGTATGCATAGATACTGAATGACAGGATAAACTTTAAATAATATAATTGTGATGAAATTGCTAATTTCCCTGATTGAAAATGTGTATGATGAGAACTCGAGTACACAAATGTGACAGCGATGACCACAATGATAAATAATCATGATTATAAAAACCATGTAAAAAATGAACATAACATCTTTTGTGGTCAGACAGAAATGTGACACAAGCAGAGCTGATAAGAGGACACCCCTACCCCAATAGAATCACGACCTTCTTTTGATAGACCCGCCGCACACATACAACCCAGGCAATGATGTCGGTAGTAGACACGCCCCTTACTGCTGATTGGCTACAAGTGTGTTTTGGTACTCGGCCCGACTCCCTTCTCCAAAGTGTTTTTAAAAAATTATGCACCCCGCCTTTAAAACTTTTATGTGTGCGTGCGTGTGCATGTGCGTGTGTGTGTGTGTGTGCGTGTGTGTGTGTGTGTGTGTGTGTGTGTGTGTGTGTGTGCGTGTGTGTGGCTGAACACATGCATTAAAACAGTCTGTGTGTATGGTGTGACAAACAGACACACACACACACACACACAGGTGACCTTTGCTCATGTTAAGTTGCTTTTATGCTGTAGTACACACACAAGATTATCATGTACAGCTACAAAAACCCATTAGAGGAGAAATGTTAAGAGTAAACAGTCACCATTAGAGAACCTCGATGTCAGAATCATTACGGTGACATCAGCAAAGAATCGCTCTTTTCAAACTCACCATCTGGTTTTCCATCTGGTGATGCTATCAGTGAGGAAAAACTTTCACAAAACTCAATAAAAAACCTGATTGTGTAGAACAGGAGATGCTATGAGAGACGTGAAGCCGTACATCTGTATGAATGATTGAGAATTAAATCTGACAGAAATACTCTAATCTGATGTAAACAGAAGTTGACATTTATGTTTGATGAGTGAAGTTCACGGTGACTCAGGACTGCATTATAGATCTTACAGATGAATTTCCTACAGACATTAATAAAAGATGAAATAAATGCTATACGCATGAATGATAAAGACTTTTCTGTGATTAGTATGTTAATGTTCACATCAGTGTGTGTTTAATTTGTGTGTATGATGATTTATAGCAACATCATGCGTCGCCTTCAGGCTGATCTGGAAAAACAGTTTGTGGTTTGTGACCCACCTGAGCCCCAGACAAACACCTGATTTACTTTCAGCATAACACTTCAGTCCTTAAATAATCTTGTTCATGACTGGAGTCCAACAGTATTATTATTATAAATCTGTTTTCAGGTAAATATTGAATGCTTTCATAAAAGACAGACATGTCTGACATTCTTTTACATTTGTTTGAGAAGTAATTTTTATTCATTTAATTTCCAAACCCTACTGTTAAAATATTTGTATGCATAAACACTTAACCTTGGTAAATTAGTCAAAAACATTTAATCTTGTATCTCAATTTCATGTGAACATATTGCATTTTCTTGTTTTAAGATGGCTGTTTTAAAGTTTTTCAGGAGTAGGAGTGTGGCCGTCACGGCTCGGTTCTTATCAACATCCATGAGTAAACAAGCGTCTGGAGGATGTTTATGGTTTAGTTGAGTTAGGGTTAGTGTGATGTAGGTCATCACTATCACTACAAACTCTCATCACTTCATGAAAAAGCAGAATACTGAAGAATGTCACAGTGAACTTTCTAGAAAATGTTCTCACAAGCTGTTTTAAAAGTAAACAGTACTAACCTCTCATCATTACTTGTTAGAGATCTTACAGATACTTCACAAAACACTAATTTTACATCTTAATAAACTTTAAAATGTTACATTTCTTTTTGTGAGAGGCTTTGAAACCCTACTTAAATGTGTGTGCATGACAATTCACTTAAGCTTATGAGTTTTTGTAACTTCACAACTAGCCATTTTGCATTTAAACATTTTCATTAAAGTGTCAAGAACTGTGTCTCTGTATTACTTTACATTTACTTAAAGGGGACATATCATGAAGATCTGATTTCATGTTTAAGTGCTATAATTGGGTCCCCAGTGCTTCTATAAACCTAGAATATGTGATAAAGATCAACCCAGTAACTCAGTTTTGGTAAACCATTCTCTGCAAGCATGTGAAAAATGGGTAATTGAATTTTGTCTCCCCTTGTGATGTCAGAAGGGGATCTTATAGTAATACCACCCTTTAATCTGCAATATCCAACCACAGCACTGGCATTTAGTGCAGAGATCAGCTCATTTGCATTTTAAAGGACACATTTTTGCTCACACCTACAAAGTGACAATTTTTAACATGAGCTTTTATATGTTAAATAATCAAAGGAATATGGACATCTCCATTCATCACCACTTTAACATGATGAAAATGTAGCCGAGCATCCTCAGTGTAAACTAGTGTGTTTGATTTACCCTATGAAGTTGGTGAGGTTGCATCTGTCCTGTGGTAGCACGTAATCCATGTATGATTTGAATCGAGCTCCACACGTCTCCATCTCCAGCAGCAGAAGTGAATGATTGCAGTCATGAGATTGTTGTGGTATTGACGAATCAACGCTGTCTGTGCCTGAATGATCAGAACATTACAGCTTCAGTGATGACATCTAGTCATGATGACTTTAGTTTATATTCACACATCAGGATGAATAGTGTGTAGTAATGATAACTCATAAGATGCTCACCTGACAAACCTGTCGTCACCAGCATGCTCACTGCTGACAAAAACACAATTACATTAATAACCACATACTGTGTGTGGTCTGTAAACAGTCTGCGTCGAACAAACACATTTAATCATTGTTATGTATGAGATGCTCATTACAGTCGTTTCATATTAGCTCTCAATGCCAAAAAATACTGAATCAAATCACCTGGCAGACAAATTTATTATAATATTAAATCAAACCATATTATATTAAACAGCCCACCAGGATTTCATTTTTTTTTTTTTTGACATTTTAACATTTAGGATTAAGACATTATATTGTTAGAGGTTATTTATTAGGTTGCTGTCTCTTTAAAACCTTTTATCACATATCAAGTAACCACACGTCCAAAACTGCCTTTTCTTCAGACTGTTTGTTCACTTTAGACATAACAGACTGTGTTGACATAAATTCTTGCCAAGATGGGCATTTTGACATAAATCTTTTTTGTGTATGTGAACGTTCAAGTGCAATAATCCTAGAAAGTGAAGACAGTTCATTGCTTGCACATGGACAGGTGGTATGCGCAAATAATCACTTACTGACCACACATAGACTACTTATTGACTGCTTACAGACCATTTTCAGACCACTCACAGACCGTTTACTAACTGCGCACAGACCGTTTACAGACCACACACAGACCATTTACAGACCACACACAGACCGTTTACTGACCAAGCACAGACCGTTTACAGACCACACACAGACCGTTTACAGACCACACACAGACCGTTTACTGACCAAGCACAGACCGTTTACTGACCGCGCACAGACCGTTTACAAACCACACACAGACCGTTTACAGACCACTTACGGACCACACACAGACCATTTACAGATTACACACTGACCGATTACTGGCCACTCACAGACCGTTTACTGACCACACACAGACCACTCACAGTTTACTAACCGCGCACAGACCAAACAAACAAACATGAAAGCAGCATCATCCAGTATAAACCAGTGTGAAGTATTATGCACATTTATGCTGCTCTACGCTGTTGTTCTCAGCAGGACAGTCAGAGCTGCATGAATATTTACTGAAGCAGACAGCAGGACACACTCACTGCATATGTGATCAGAATACGTACAGCTCACAAACATGCTTCGGAGAAAAACAGGCCGAAATTAAGTTAGACCACCAACCAGAATGTAAAGTAGGATCACATACAGCAAAAACATGAAAAGAAGGAACCTCAGATCAATAAAACCAAAGATTATTAAGCAGTACTGAACCTGTGGTTTGATTACAACTCTTATTGTTTTTATATAAAATGTAAATCCATCCTTATATTGAGCCCAACACATCCAGAAACTAAACAGGCCTTAAAGGGACAGGTAACAGTAAAGAAATAATTAAAATTCTGACATGTAAAGAATGACATTTACTGTCCCTTTATGGACCGTTTCAAATTTGGTTTTGTGTAAACTGTCTCTTTAAACATTGAAAATGATTTACTGTTGTGCTAAATGCTAAATTTAGCTGTTTCCTGCGTCAGGATCCGGACATGTTCAAATGTGAAGATCTGCTGCAACACAGTGACTTCAGTTTCCCCTGAAGAAGCTGCTTTTACCTCCTTCTGAACCCTCTCATGGTAAAAGTCCATCAGATCCCAGTAAAATATTGCTGCCAGGATCTGAAATAGTAAATTTAAGTATTGAGCAATCAGATGAGAAGGGCCTTAGTAAGAGAGGTGTCCAATGGTGACTCTGACTGAGATCCTGTGTGAAGATGGGACACTGCAACTTTCAGAAGGACATCCATCACTGCAGCCCTCCACCGATCTGTGCTTCTCCTCTCCTCAGTGCAAAACACATGAAAACCTTAAGAGTTTGCACAAAAGCACCTGAAGGATTCTCAGACTTTCTTTAAACTCCAAGCGGGAGTGTTTTATGTGAGGAGAGGTTTCTATCTTACCCTTTCCCATAAAGCCCAAGTCGGTGCAAGTGAATAACACTCGGATCATTTCATATTTATAATGGGAATGTAAAATACACACATGCTGTTGTTCCTCATGTGTAACTCTGCCATTTAAAATAAATAACTTTCCTTCATATTTGAAACAAATGACACAAACACACAGTACATTAGCAGTAAGAGTTTAAGAAGAGAGAGTGTGTGTATGTGTTTTTTCACAGCAATGTAATAATCATTTTGAATAATTTTGAACCCTCAAGGCTATGGGTCTCTCTGGAACGGTGCTACTATGGTCAGGTCTTACATCTCCGGCAGGTCATTTAAAGTCTCCTGGAGAGGTAATGTCTCTGAACCCCAATGTCTCAATACCGGGGTACCTCAAAGCTCAGTGCTTGGACCACTTCTCTTTTCTATATACATGTGTTTTGTCATTTGGAAACATGGCTTTTCCCACTACTGCTATGCAAATGACACACAACTCCAATTGTCGTTTTAGCCTGATGAACCTACGGTTTCTGGCCACATCTCAGCATGCCTGAGTGACATCTCACTCTGGATGAAGGAACATTTTCTCCTGCTGAACCTTGCAAAGACGGAACTGCTTGCCATTTAGTCTGACCCTAGGATTCAGCACAATCTTTCTGTTAAGCTATGTTATTTGACCTTTATGCCTTCCAGGACAGCCAGAAACCTGGGAGTGGTCATTGATGATCAGCTTAGTTTCACAGAGCATGTTGCCAGCACCGCCCGTTCTTGCAGATACATCCTCTACAACCTTAGGAAAATATGACCTTTCCTATTAGTCATGCTATACAAGTCCTAGTCCAGCTTCTTGACCTGTCCAGACTGCACTATTGCAATGCGTTACTGGCCGGACTCGAAGTCTGCAAAACCAAGCTCCTACAGATGATCTAGAACGCAGCAGCAAGAGTGGTCTTCAATGAGCCAAAGAGGGGGCGCATCACTCCTCTCTTTGTCAGGTTATACAGGCTTCCTATAGCAACTCACATCAAATTCAAAGCTCTACTCCAGGCCTTTAAAATCACCACTGGGTCAGCACCCCCTTACCTTCACTTGCTTATACAGACTTATGTTCCCTCTCGATCCCTGCGCTCTGCCAACGAGCGACGGCTTGTGGTGCCATCCCAAAAAGTGAAAAGATCACTATCGCGTGTCTTCTCTGGTTCTGTTCCTCATCTGTGGAATTATCTGCCAGTTGTGATAAGATCTGCTGATTCTGAAACAGTCTTTAAGAATCGACTAAAAAACATCCATCTCTTCCGCCAACACCTCACTTACTAATACAGAGCTAATATCTTTTTCTATCTTTTTTCTATTTTTTATCTTTTCTGTCTTTAAAAAAATGTAACCCGTGGCTATGTATATTGTGTTAGGCTTGATGAGACTAGTTCTAGTGCACACAGTGTAGAGATTTATATTAACCTCAATTTCTAGCGCTGTCACAACATAAATGAGCCCAATGAGGAAAATTAGCTTTGATCTCTCTCGGCCTGTAATAGATGAGGAAACAATAACCGGATGCTGTCAAGATGTCAAAGATTAACAAACAATCGTTTGTGTGCATCTCATCTACACAGACACATGGTGAGGGAAGATGCTGGAAAACAAAACCCAACATTTCTATAACCTGACGTTTAAACAGATTTTTTGTTGTTTTCCAAAAGTTAAATGCATGAAATCAGATGGTGTCTTTTGCGTGTTTAAATGAACTTAAAGCATTCAGTCAAACACCCAGAAGAACGGTAATCTCATTTTATTAGTAACAGGACTGCCAGATGTCCTTCAAAATCCTACAGTGAAGGAAAAGTGTGAAATCAAGCAGGACAGCTTGAAGAAAAACTTATAACGAACACTTCACAGAGGGGCCACACGACAACACGCCACACATAAACACACACACACACACACACACACACACACACACACACACACACACACACACACACACACACACACACACACGCAGAAGACCTGTGAGTCACATCTGATTCATCAACACAGCACTAATGTCACTCATCATCAGACTGATCATCTCAACACGAGCCTTCAGGCAACATCCATGAATAGATGTCGCTACCGCCTGATTCTAATACACATAGAGATGAAGACAGCACACACACACTGTGACCTCTGACCTGAATGATGTGGTCACATGATCACACCAACACCTCTGTCTGTCTGTCTGTCTGTCTGTCTGTCTGTGTGTGTGTGTGTGTGTGTGTGTGTGTGTGTGTGTGTGTGTGTGTGTGTGTGTGTGTGTGTGTGTGTGTGTGAATGAGGAAAATGTCACACATTAATAATAAAACTCTCATTCCACATCAGTGTTTCATTACGTGTGTGTGTGTGTGTGTGTGTGTGTGTGTGTGTGTGTGTGCATGTGTGTGTGTTTGTCATCTTTAAATCATCATCATCAATATCACAAGTAATCAGAGATCATAAGAAAAAACAACAAACATTACAAACCCAACAGTGGGATGATAATGAATGGAAAGTCTTATATAGACCCAGTTCTGAGCTCTGTTTTGGGAGGAGCCTGATCTTCTGTTCCTCTCAATCTTTTTTCAAACATACAAGCAGCTATCTATCTTTTACTTACATCCCTTCACCACCCTGACTCTTTTCATTATCACGTTTACTTTATTTAATTTTCTGAATCTCCGGACTGAGCTCTTCATTTTAAGAATCATTAATTATTATTATATATTTTGTTTATTATTATTACTACTATGGGCGAGTAAACTTAATGCACTGTAGAATATTTAAGAAAATCCCAGATAAGTGAATAGCTGTCCAACACTATGAATGATATCCATCTGATGTGCCAGGTGGTTTTCAACATTAAATTATACTTATGCACTTAAATCTCTTTGTCTTTCTATCTGTATTTCATCTCTATGATGTGTATTATTAATCCAGCTCAAACTGTAAACTAAGCATTGATTTACTTTATGTAGGTGCTCTTATAATTCATTTGATTCTTGTTTGCACGCATTTATCTCTCATAGACACTAAGTCCCACTCCTAAAAACACAACATCTCACTCTGTGATATTTACATTTCACTATTTAATGCCGCACAAGAATGACTGAACAAATCTTTAGTCTGAATGGCTTTCAATGTATTATTTGTCTATTATTGATAAGAGTGCCAACTAAACCTTGACTGAAGCGTTAACCTTAGCAATGACACATAAGCATCCCCATCTCTCTCTCTCTCTCTCTCTCTCTCTCTATCAATTTCAATTTCAATTTTCAATTTAAAGAACTTTATTGGCATGATTGTGTCACTTACAATATTGCCAAAGCATTATACATAAAACGAGAAACATACAATAACACAATATTAACAAACATTAAGGTGCAATTAAGCTAAGGTGCTGGGTGATGGATGAAGTACTACTGCAAAATAAAATAAAATAGAATCAGAGGATATTTACAATATAAAGTAGACTTTGAAATATAAACATATGAACAAATGTACATTTATGGAGGCACATGAGAGGTAAAATAAAAATACTGTACAAGATCAGGGCTGTGGATTATTTCTGATGGTGTGTAACTGATAAATGAATTTAGCAGCAGCTGATGGGTGTCTGTCTTCCCCCAGTAACATCTCTCTCTATCTCTATCACTATTACTTTCTCTCAGACCTTCACACCTCTGAGGTTCAATCTGCTATACAAAGGAAAGATAAATGCTGGTGGTTTAGGTTTTTAAACTCCTAACAGAATTCAAATGAATCACTGACACCGATTCATTCATTCATCCACTCTCCTAATATAAATCTTTTTATTAAAGGGTTAGTTCACCCCAAAATGATAATGTTATCATAAATCATTACCCCTGTTTCGTTCCAAACCATCAAGTCCTTCGATTGTCTTCAAAACAAATTTTTTTGATATTTTTGATAAAAACCAGGAGGCTTGTATCTGTCACATAGACTGCAGTTTAGTTTGAAATGTTTTCATTCTTTTCTGGGATTGATTGTGTAAATCAAACTGCAGTTTATGGGACAGACACAAAGCCGCTCGGTTTTCATCAAAAATATCTACAACTGTGTTCTGAAGACAATTAAAGGACTTGGTGGTTTAGAAAAACAAAAGGGTAAAGGATTTATGATCAAATTGTCATTTTGGGGTGAACTAACCCTTTAAGTAATGCAATGTTGATTTTTATTTAAAGGTTTTTTAATGTATACAGAATCTTGTAGAGTTTTTTGTGTGCAGTCAATAATGTAAAGATATGCAATCGTCTGCTATCACTGCTTATCTTAACATTGCTTGTGTTATGCTTGTTTTGTTTTTATTTGCAAGTTCCTTTGTAAAAACAACCAAATATATACAAAACATACTAAATAAATGTACATGGATAGTAGGATAGTACATTTATTAAACTATAAAAAAGTGGATGTTTTTAAAGGAATTTGGTAACAGTTTAATGTCTATTATATTCACATTCATTCAATCAGAACTAAATTTCTCTTTCCATTCAAATCTAACCAACGATCCAAATATTTTAATCTCTTCTTGCTTGTATTATAAAACTTATAGCTCACGATATTAATATTCAAAATAATATGGTAAAATTAATATTTTCTCGCACCAGAGCTTTATCACTTAAAACTTTACTCACATTTACTGATTTTAAATCACTAAAACCCTGCTCGTAATGAAGCAAAGCTTTGTGATAATAAATGTAAATCTTTTAGAAGATGAACTGCGGAGGTATTTCGTTTAATCAACATTAAAATCATTCGCGTTCATGTTGCTCAGCATTGCGTTCGCAGCACAAAGGTTGTGGTTTCGAACCCCGTGAACGCGCACGCTGAATGCGAATACACGTTATGAATCAAGTATCTGTCAAATGTCAGTGTGAAAATAAACTCACCGAGCAGTGAAACTTTCATGAGTGTGAGAAGATTCCGATCCATGATAAAGAAATCAATTAGATTAAATCCCTGAACAGATTCATCATTCATTTCCAATCAAACACATCGATCCAATAAATCCGAATAAAAGCGCCCGATTGTCTGATTATAAGCATCATCATAATCATCAGAGGCAACAGAAGAAGAAACGATGACTGAGCTCAGATCAACGTCCTGTTCTCTCTCTCTCTCTCTCTCTCTCTCTCTCTCTCTCTCTCTCTCTCTCTCTCTCTCTCTCTCTCTCTCTCTCTCTCTCTCTCTCTCTCTCTCTCTCTGTTTCCGTCAGTACTCTTTGTATTTTATTATAAATCTCAAGCTGCTGAAGGGAAACAGCTCGTCAGCAATGTGAAAATGAGAGTTTTACACAGCACTCATCTGACTGATGATTTATAAAACACAAATATTCTCACTGTATTCTCACTTACTTATCATCATCTGCTTGAACCTTCAAATAAATAAAATATATATCTGCTAAATTATATAGTATTATTTAAAAGCTGATGCTAAATCGGGTAAATGGTCCTTTTTAGATTTACACTACAACCTGTCTGTTAATTTATTAAATTAACAAAAAACAGTTTGATACCTAACTGATCAGACAATGCTGTCAAGAGTATTTAGAGAGAGAGAGAGAGAGAGTCTTGGTAAATTTCATTTTGACAGATTTGGCTTTCAGAATTATAAGAGAGAAATTTACACAACAGCTCTAAATGAAGTCTTACATCAAAGTCGGGCATCCGAGGCTCTCTGAAATCATGCCACAGTCGAAAACATCCTGTTTTCAAGATCTTTCTTGAGGTGGCACCTGAGAACCTGTCAGGGTCTTAAATTGAAATTGAATTGAGTCCGTGTGGAAAAGCGGAACCGTAAATACGAGGCGTTTGTTTCCAGACGGAGGCGTTTTCGGGTGCACTCACTTTCGGGGGGAACATGCTATGTTGTTTATATTACTTTAAAGAACTTTATTGTTTATCTCTGACATAAAGCACAATCGAGCCACAAAATGAAGTTTCGCGCCAAAATCATCGACGTGGGATGTCTAAATCACTTCACGCGTGGGTTAAATTATTTTTTATAACTTTTGTAGTGCAGGAAATTCATTCTGTGTTTTAATTGTTTGTGTGTAAGAGACTCGTTTGTTTAAGTTTTGTGATGTTTCTTGTTGTTATGACAGGTGTGGTAAACACGGTGTCTAAACTGACTAAGTCGTGTGTGCTTCGTCTCACATCTGATCATCTTTATTTTGTGCTGTCGGGTAAAATCTCGAGTGGAGGAGTCAGTATGTGGTGTGAGTTACTGCAGGTATCTCATCAATCAAACTTTTCTTCACACAAACATAAGAAAACAAAAAGTGTTCATCTGAGTACTTGGGTTCAGTGATCTTTCACTTATTACTCAGTTTGTGGGCTGATTGTGGGCTGAATGAAAGAAAATCTATAACATTTAAAAAAAAACGTAAAATCTAAGCTTTTTGACTTTAATGAAAATGGTAAAACTCAGGTAAAACTAAAGACTCCTGGTGACTTTCAGGTGAATTTCTTTGATGAGTATCAGATGGAGGGAGTGTCAGCGGATGCCAATGAGATCTTTCTTGAGGTGGCACCTGAGAACCTGTCAAGGGTCTTAAAAACGGCACAGAATGCCAAATCTGTCAAAATGAAACTTACCAAGAAAAATTGTCCATGTCTAACGCTGACAGCAGAGCTGGTGAGTGGAAAACATCCATAATAAATTCCACTGTCAAAAGCATCATTAATGTTATGGCAACACACACACACAATAGTCTCTATGTTTTGTGGGAAATTTCCTTCGACATTATGACTTTTATTATGTATAAACTGTATATTCCCTTTATTCTCTCTCACTACATTTTTGACAATCATAATTTCTCTCTTTCCCTGCCAATAAAGTTTTTACAGCAGTCCATAGTTCTGCTTTTATCCACTAGGTGTTGCTCCTACACAACTAATGAAACACTGAAGCATCCACTGATCCAAAAACAGTAAAAACTCTATGTATGTTTTCATCATTGCTCTGAATCTGATCTCTAACAAAATTTGGTATTTTTAAGAAACTGACCCATATTTGAGATGTAACGAAAGAGAACAAATGAAGATTGAATGAAACAGGATGTTTTTGATTTGATATTGTATGTTTCTATATTTAAAGAAGAACATTTTCTGGAAGGCATTCAACTTTTATGAAAATCACCAAAAATGCTGGGCGCTGACTGGCAACTTTTTAAAAAAAAACTGCTGGCGGGGAAAGAGTTAATTTGATTTATAAGCTGTTTCCTCATGGGTGCCACAACATGGTGCCACAAGGTCAAAAACTATTGGTGTTACTTGGTTTACAGCCGTCTCTGTCTAGTGTCAGTCGTGTTGTCACTCACGATATTCCAGTGGACGTCATTCCCAGACGACTGTGGCATGATTTCAGAGAGCCTCGGATGCCCGACTTTGATGTAAGACTTCATTTAGAGCTGTTGTGTAAATTTTCTTTCTTATAATTCTGAATCATTAAATAAAGACTCCTGCATTGTTTAGGTCAGCATATATTTACCACCTCTAAAAACCATGAAGAGTGTAGTGGACCGCATGAAGAATCTTTCCAACTATCTGGTATGTTTCTGTCACATTAATCAAGAAGAGAGACATGAAAACACATCATCGCTGTCAATTTTCTTTGTGTAGAAATGTCATAAAGAGTGCATGTGTGTGTGTTTGGCAGCATTAGTGTTGTGTTGTATGTTTTTCAGTGTGTGTTTGTTTGATTTAGGTCATGGAGGCCAATTTGAAGGGTGAGATGAACTTAAAGATTGAGACAGAGCTGGTTTCTGTCACAACACACTTCAAAGAACTGGGCAATCCTCCCTGGGGTGAGAAGATTCGGCAAAATCAACTTTATTTCTGCATGTGTCTTTGTTATACTCTGTCTGTATAGTGTTTGTGTCACAGTGCAGTTTTATTTTATTGTTTAAAGAAAACGCTCATAGTCTGTGACATTTGTCCCTTTTAGGTGATGATGGTTCTCAGGCAGCTAGTCAAAGCAGAGATGCTGATCAGATGGCTGAAGCTCGTGTAGATATCAGAAAACTCCAACAGTTCCTCACGGGTCAACAGGTCAACCCCAGCAAAGCCATGTGCAGTAAGAATATCACAATATGCATTTAGGCCTCACGTGCACCCGCATACATCACACGACATCACCATACACTTTATACTACCCTGTGTCTGGATTACAGCTGCACATCCAGATCGTTCTCCTACAGATCTCCACACATGACAGACATGTAAAATAAAAATATACCGTTGTGACTAATCAAGAAACCGGCTTTACTAACGAGATGCACATGACAATCACATGCCATTTATCATGCAGCCCTAGTTCATACCCATGACCTTTTGCTGTGCTAGGGTCACAGGAGCGTATACGCCTGAAGATCAGACGTTTATTCCTCATGAAAATCATCATTACAGCGACGTCCGCCCAAATGTTTTGAGTGCTTGTCTGAAATCAATTATATGCAAAAAAATGTATGATGATAAATGCTTTTTTGTTTTCTCCAGATATCGTTCACAAACAAATTCTTCACCTGATCTTTCTACATGAGGACGTTTCTCTTCAGTATTTTATTCCAGCAGTAGTCTGATGTTCTCCTAAACTAAACTTCATTATTAATTGTTCAGTATTTTTTAAAGGGTCAGTTTTTGAACTTTTGTTATGGAAAGACCTGTGAATGTTAGTGTATATATGTACAGTATAAATAAAAGACTTGTTTGTAGTATTCAGACTTGAATCTGATTTTTCTGACCTTTATCTGGTTTTCAGTGCAGTAGATCGGTTGTGAAATTCCTCTCAAAATACTTCTGTGATCTCTGACCCATATCTCTGCTCATGTTTCTTTATAACATCAGTTCACTATGATGATGATGATGAAATTGTTTATTCAGTAACTTCACTTGCAGTCTACAGACTCTCTCAGGTCATTTTGAGAAATAAAAGATGATATTGTGTTTGTTTTTTAACAAAAGGCACAACTTAACGCATTTGAGGGTTAAGGAGAAATCAAAGTCACCTCAAGTGAGTGAAGGTGTGTGAGGAATTTTCAAATATAATTTGAATGCAGCTTTACCGAACAGTGGCTTGGTTTAGGTTTAGTTAGTTTTTTTTATACTAGTCGTTGGTTAAGTTAAAATAAAGCAAAAGGCTAGTCAAGTTGAGCGGTGAGTGAGGGAGAGAAGAAACAAGGATTCTGTAACTGACTGAAGCAATCAATTGTGTTAAACCCACCACCATCGGACCAGCCGAGAGATCAGATACAGACTCAGTCTATTTATACAGCACATTATATACAGTGATGTTAGTGACGGTAAGTGTTTAATAATGATTATTATATTATATTTTTTACCTGTATTATCTTCAGTATTATTTTTATATGGATATCATTTTACTTAAACTCTACACATCTCTGTGTAGATAATATTTAAATATTGTTATCGTTTTTGCGATTCAAAGCAGTGCATTGTGGGAAATCTTTTTTGTTCTGTAGGCGGCGCTGAGGGGCTCATAAAGGCGAATCCTGCATTGATTCATATCTGACTCCAGGCATTCCTGCAGTAATTATTTAACACAGAGATTAAAATGTTGTTATGTGTGTTGCCCGATATGTAAATGGACGTTTTGCTCTACAGTAAGGCCGTTTCTCAATCAGAAGGCCGCAGCCTGTGGACGTCGCATATGCAAGGCCAACTGAGCATTTATGATTAATCTAACAGAGATACTTTAATATTATTTTTATTATTATTAATCTGATATTTCTATTTGCTAAGTTCCACATTCATAAATCGAAATATTTGATTGCTAAACCTTTCTTTCTTGTTTTTTATGAGAATTTGAAAAATACCTCACTACCAATAAAAATGTCTGAAAATAAAAAAGCCTTAAAAACTATAGCTGTATGTAATTCATTTCCTTTTTTTGATGTCCTATAATTCTATTTATGATCAACACATTTAATTTATAACTTCCCCTCTGGTTGTTCTGGTTTGTATCTTTTATTTATTTTTTTCTTTAAAGAAGCTTTAAAGAATAATAAAAACACTGAACATTACATTCGCAAGTCAACAATTTACGATTATCTAAGAATAATATTCAACTTTATAATTGTCTTGAAGACGTATGCAGCCTAGAAATGCGACCTCCGGAGGCTGCAGCCTTCAGATTGAGAAACGGTCTAAAAAAAAAGTGTACAGTCAACATAGACTGTGATTGGCTATTTATCAACAGCGTGACGTGAGTTACTTTAATTCTTTACTTTAAATTCTGAATAAAACCACTCATACAGTTAAGGGTTGTAATAACAATAATTTTTAACCCTTCGCTTATTTTGTTCGCTAGGATTCGTCCAGAAGATCGATTTGCACGTGAGCAGCTAGAACCAAACATAAAAAGTGTTGATATATAACAGAGACCAGCAGGTGTCGCTACACGCCCATGAATTACAACTTGAAAGCTTCAACTAGTTTGTGTCTAGTAAAAAATAGGTCTTACATAACAATCTCTCTCTCTCTCTCTCTCTCTCTCTCTCTCTCTCTCTCTCTCTCTCTCTCTCTCTCTCCTCTCTCTCTCTCTCTCTCTCTCTCTCTCTCCCTCTCTCTAATTAGCGCTGCTAACACAGAAACAAACAATCTGCGGATGTGTTTTAAAGTCTAACGAGCTGTCTACTTAGACAGTTGTCCATTAAGTCAGATATGAGAGCCTAAGTAATATATAATTGTTGAAAATGTTGACTAGGCAGTTAGTTCACTAGGATTAGAGACAGGCATCGTATTGTTTTCTGGTGCACATGAGCGATAATGTAGTGAACATTGAGCAAGCGCCCCTCCCAGCACACACACATACCCTCATTAGTGTGCACTATGAGACAGTGAGGGAAGACTTGACTGCGACTGTGAATCATCGGTTCAATTCTGACGAGATGAATCCTGCGTGCGCGCGCTGTGCAAAGATCGTTTATCCTACAGAAAAAATCAACTGCCTCGATAAGGTGCGTGGGAAAACTAGTTTATTTCTTTACATGATATTTATCACTAGTCCAGTCGGTAGTTATAACATAAAGTTTGCTGTAATGATTATTTGATGGTGTTTTTTACATTACGTTAATGAGGTTTATTTATTATTCATCATCTTACAGTTGCAGTGTTAATAAAGGCATTATAAGCGTTTAAGAAGAATTAAATATACATTTGTTTGATTAAATCTGACAGAAAGATTTGTTGGTTTACTGTACAAGATCACTGAATGAGAAATATGAAGAGATTTAGTGTTGATGCTGCAGTGTGACCCACAAAACAAACACACAATCATTTATTCAATTGTGAACTCTTGTGTAGTCATACAGTGTTGGGTGTAACTAGTTATTAAGTAATTAGTTACTGTAATTTAATGACGTTTTCCTTGAAGTAAGTGATTACTCAGTAATTTAATGACAGTAACTTGTGATGTAATTGAAGTTAACACTGTTATATATAATACAATAGTGGATCTAACATTAACATTTAATGCCTGACCCAGATAGCAATTACATTTGGCCCGGATCCGTTTTAAGCCCCTTGCCTCCGTTTCTATCTCAGAGACGTTTTCTGATTGTGAACCAGATCCGTGCCAGATAGAGGTTTCAGCTTAAACATCAGTTCAGTATTTATATCATTTTAACAGATCTGGCCCAGATCACTTTTCCCAAAGATAACCGAAAGACATTAGCTGTGTCTGACACTGATTTGGTCCAGATCTGCAATTCGAATCTGAGCCGATACTGATGATCAGGCGGTGCTGAATCAGTGCTGGATCGACGCTGGTACATATCCGCAACAACCCCTAATAACAGACCAGAAACGGCTTCGGCCCGTTGTGCGTTTGGACCCAGGAACGAGTCCGGCTCTATCGTTTTGCGGTTGCGGTCCTGTTCCGTTACAGTGTCCAGTGGCTATCTGGGTGACATATTAATGCCTAATTCTGCAAAACTTTATTCTACAGCCTTAATCCTACCCAATTCATACAAATACTTAAACTTAACAACTACTTTACTTAGTATTAATAAGCATTTATTAGGAGTATATTAAGGCAAAAGTAGTTAGTGAGAATTGGACCTTAAAAAGTGTGAGCAGAATAATTTTATACGATTTATTTGAGCTGTTTCAAGCCAATATTTATCTCATTTACTTAATAGGATTTAGAAAGTCATTAGTAATAAGTAATTCAATTCAATACTCATTTGTACAGTAATCTAATTACTGTAATTAGATGTCATTAGTAACTAGTAATTAATTACTTTAACTTAGCCAACACTGGGTGTGAATCTTTGACTCATTGTGTGTTTGAGGGATTGAAACCCACAACAACTGGAAACATGAAGCTACTTTTTACAGTTTAACTTTGTTTATGTCTTTTATTTTTAGAGTAAACTCGATGTATAAATGAAATATAATTTGTGATTTTGCTGTTGTTCAGAACTGGCATAAGGGCTGTTTTCATTGTGAAGTGTGTAAGATGACTCTCAACATGAAGAACTACAAAGGCTACGACAAGAAACCCTACTGCAGTGCGTAAGTGTGTTTCACTTCCTCTTCACGTAGTTCTTTATATCTGTCTTGGTTTCAAAGCAGGTCACCAAATCAGACTTTAACATGGTGCGACTCGACATCAATCTGACCCACAGCCATCACATGTTCATCTGAATAAAGACATGATATCAAATCTGACACGTTAAATAATCAATGAAATGTCTGACTGGAATATTTCATCCTGAACATCATTTCTTTTAGTTTTCATCTATTTATCTACATCAGTAACATGAAAACGTGTTTTGACAGATTTAGTTGTGATCTGTGTCTTCTTATCTGAAGTTTCTCTGTTCTGAAGACTTGAATCTTTGATATTTCTACAGTCTTATTCAAACATTATCAATGTTATTAGTACCAGACGTGTTTCACAGACAAGACTTAAGGTTAGTACTAGACTAAACCACAGTGTCTCAACTGAAAATAACTATATAAGGCCATATTAGAGATCTTAAAATATGCCAGAGCCATTGATTTGTCTCAAGATACACATTAGTAACATCTTTACCAAAGACCATGTTTATAAAAGTTAATTTAACCAAGGTGTTTAGTTCTGGCTTTAGCTAAGTCTTGTCTGTGAAACCAGGGGCAAATGATACGACTCATGCAGCTTCATCTTCTCTGGGTGTTAAATGTTTTTGTATTCTCATCATCAGATCTGTTTATTATTCTGTAGTGAGTTTTTATGAAAGTCTCATGAGAGAAATGAAAGCAGATGGATGTTGACATATGGAGTTTGAGCCGCTGGATAGATGAAGTTTGTTTGGAGAGACGTTAAGAGCGAATGCTGCCGTTAGATGTTTTATAGAAACCAACTGCTGTCTGGTGTGGTGAATGCTCACACAAATCAAATGTTTATTATCACATCACCCAACATCACATGTGCAGTGAGGAGTAACACATAAATAACACAATATACATACACAAGAAGGATACACAACTGTATAAGCAATACAATTGTGGATTTGGTTGAAGTGGTGTTGATGGATTGTGTATCAGTTGTAGTAATGTTTTATCTAAAGCTTTAGGAGTTTGTTAGTTGTGAGGTCACGTGACTCTGTGTGTGTGCGGTTCACTGACTGTGAATGAGTTAATGTGACAGATTTAAGTAGCTGCTCTTATAAAACACATTTACAATAGAGGCACATTGTCGTGTGGCCTTTACGTTATTTGCTGTCGATTGTGTTTAAATGTCAGTGTGATGTGACCTTTGGTACATTATTGTTTAATTGTAATACTTACTTGTGTGACATTTGTCTTTAGTTTGCTCAGACGCAGATCTGAGGGATGGTTACGGTGTTTGTGAGGTCATGCTCTGAGATGATGATGATAATAATAATATAGCCATAGTGAATTGTGATGAATCTTTTCTTTTTTGCTGATGGATCTCATGTTCAGCTCATCTGCTGATCTGTCACAAAACCTCCTGAATCATCATCTGTGCTTTATGTTTGTTTAGTCTGTATCTGTATATTAGTTCAGTAATCCTGTAGAAGTGGTCTGTGATGATGAAGTGTGTAGTGTATTGTATTGTTATGAAGGGCATCATTCAGTCTGAATGTGGGCCACATGTTTCCCCTCAGGGTCTTAACACACTCGCCTCACAACAATCAGCCAGTGGGACAATCAAAAAACACTTACACTGTATAACTTCATCATAAATATACAGGCGTGAAGGGGTATTTATATTATAGAGCTTTCACAGTCTCCCACTTACATTTTTAACAATCTGTGCCCCCTGCCTTCATGTGAAAACCACCAAAATAAATGTGATGATTAACTTTTATGTCAAAAACTTACATCAATTAATCAGAATAATAACAAATCTGCATCATATTTACATCTGAAATGGCACTTCTTTGATTTGGAGGTTGCATGTCAAATCTGTTTGTCTAAAAAACTGAGGGTGAAGGTATGAATGTGCATGACGCCTCTGCAGTCGTGTGTCCCACTGTCTGTCTGTACAGATTCAGAGGTTCTGTGTTGTGTAAAATAAGATATAGATATAGAGAAGAGTGAATGTGAGCGAGCGTTTATTCTGCGATCTGTCCCTACACCTACTGAGGTCGAGTGTGCGGGCTGAAACGCCCCGGGCTTCTGTTTTATCAACATGAAGAATGAGCCAAAGAAAAGCAAAGCATCGTTTTAAAATGTTGGGTTTGAGTTAGTCATGTGTTTAACAATAGGGCCGCATGATATTGAAGCCAAATCTGATAACTTGATGAATGATGCGATACAATAATACCTTACGTTTGTACAGTCAGTTTGAATAGTAATAAAAAGTATTTATAAACTAAAAAATATTACACAAACAACTGTTTTTTATTTTCTAACATCAGAACATCACAAACCCTTCCTAAACAATATATAAAACTCTACTCAGACTTCAGTCACACTGTTGAGTTAACACTCAAACATTAATGTGTATGATGGCAGTAATAATTGAGTAGAGTTGTAGTGTTGTGTGTGTTGTGTGTGTTGTGTGTTTGGCAGAACTTCAGCTGTCCCACAGAGCGACTCTTTGTTTCTCTGGATTGAGTTCACAACTCCAACAAAGTGAAAGCAGCAGTTGCTACTGGAGACAACACAAAAATCACACAATGTCCTAAATACAGGAGAGAAGATGAGGCTCTAACAGGGAACCGGTGTTCACCACACATACACAACACAAGTTTAAAGTGATCGTTTCTTTTAAACCTCTGTGTGTTGTGTGTTTCTCTATGTGTTGTGTGTGTGTATTCTCCAGAGAGATGTTGTGTGTTTATAATAATCTGTAATTACAGGGTGGGCTCCTGACAGACAAACAAACTTAAATCAACACAATCTTACTGTGAGCTTCTGTTGTGCTTTCAGACTTCACTGTGAGTTTGTGATCAGCTGAGATGTAGTTGTGTATAAATATACACCTGATATAAACTCAAGTGTTGTTCAGCATAAAGTTTGTGATGTAAACACATAGAAACTGAGAGCTGATTGGTTATATTTGCTCATTAATTTGTTGAGGGGCGGAGTCAGGGGCTGCCAAGGAAACTTTCTGCTGATTGAATGAATGATGATGGTTTATTTTTATCACATAATGCCAATGAAATCATGAAAAAGCTATTACTGAAGTGATGAATAATACTGCGAACGAAGGTTTTCTCTGTGTCATCTCATTATATATTTCTATCAACAGTCACTATCCCAAGACATCGTTCACAATCGTGACAGATACACCAGAGAACCTTCGTCTGAAACATCAGAGCGAGTTACAGAGTCAGGTGAGATTATACAGGAAATATAAAACATCATCAGATCGTCTACTGTATCTCTGACATATTCATAAAAGAGTTTCCAGCTGTTTCCCAAGAAAATCTACCGTCCACATCACAAGTTTGTTCCTCAGGATCTCAAATGTTTTCTCATATTAGTCATTGTTTTATTGCTTTATCTTTGACCTTTAGTGGTTTCATCTGTAGTCTTCTGATGCTCATCAGTTTAATATCTTATGGATATCATATCCGCTGGTTTATGTAAAGCACTTTGCTGGTTTAACACCAGTTGTTTTTTAAAATGTGCTATTCAAATAAAATGATATTGTATTGTATTACATCACATAATAAATAAATATATTAACAGGTGCAGAGCTGAATACAAACCAGTGACGTGTCTGAACTTCACAACACAAAACATACAGACTGTGTGTGTGTTTGTGTGTTTTTTTAGGTGAGATATAAGCGAGACTTTGAGGAGAGTAAAGGCCGTGGATTCAGTATCGTCACAGACACTCCAGAGCTACAGAGATTTAAACAAACACAAGAAAACATCAGCAACGTATGATACAAAACTCACATTCACTCTCTTAGTTGTGTGTGTGTGTGTGTGTGTGTGTGTGTGTGTGTGTGTGTGTGTGTGTGTGTGTGTGTGTGTGTGCGTGCGTGCGTGCGTGCGTGCGTGCGTGTGTGTGTGACAGTGTTAATGATCATTGGTGCATTTTGGTCATTGATAAGAATACCACAGCATGAATTTTTCAGTTTTAAATATTAATGATTCATCAGCGAGATGGCGAGATTTTATTCTTCATGACTGAAGCGATTTTGAGACCGCTGTTCTGCGATAAATGAGAGGTAAAATATTCATTTATATCAGGTTTAAGTCATCAGTTCTCATGGCCAGCAGGTTGCGACTGTGGTGTCTTAACCCCATTGACCCCCGGGGCACACACTGCTCTGTGTGTGTGTGTGTGTGTGTGTGTGTGTGTGTGTGTGTGTGTGTGTGTGTGTGTGTGTGTGTGTGTGTGTGTGTGTTTCCGTACATGTCCGTGTGTGTGTGTGTATGTCTGTGTGTGTTCACATCAGACTGGCATGGGTTAAATGCAAAGGTCACATTGTGAGTATGCATTGCATACTTGACAAGCATGTCACACTTTCACTTAAAATGTTTTCTTGATATGAATATATTGTTTTGAGACAACATTAATGTGTTTTTGTGCATGTTTGTGTCTGTGACATAATCTGATCTGCTGGGCTGCGGTCTCTAAACATTTCTATTAAATGTTAGTTGTATAGTTGTAGTATATGTTGATCTCTGTAGATGTGACTCTGATTCCTCTTCACTGTGACTATATGAGATTTCTCAAGTCTTTTCTTTTATAAAGGTCTGATCATGTTTAATATGAATGCAGCAGCTGATGTGATGGTGTCAGACGGGTTAGTTGTCCGTGACAGAGGACATCTGGGCGTTTGGACATTCCTGTGATAAACTCAAGTGTTTCTAAATGTGGATGAAGCTTCAGTGATAAGAAGCTGTGATGAGGAGAAAGTCTTTGGAAAGTCAAAGCTGTGAGTTCTGTTCTCAGTTCAGTGCTCGTCCTCTCTCTCAATCTGTTCGTGTTGTTGAGTTTTAGCGATGTCTGATGTTGAAGAAGTTGCCCAAACAGATGGAGGCGTTGATCTGAATGTGGGACTCGGCACAGAGGTGAGATCTTCTGCTGATGTCACAGGTGACCTTGACATGATACATCATTGTGTCTTTGTGTCTCTCTCTCTCTTTAACAGGAACCCATCGCAGGTGATCCAGATCTGTGTGAGAAGATCTCTTCGATCCATCAGGTGAGTGTCTGTGAATGAATCAGTATGGATGTTTTTATTCGATCATGGAGTCGTTTAGATTGGATTCATTCACCAGGACTAAGAGTCTGATCCTAGATCACCTGTCAATCACAGATGATCATGAGTGTGAGGTCAGATGATGGCAGGGCTTTGTGTATTTTCATTGAATGAATCCAGAAAAAAACAAACGACACTCTCAGATGTCCAATAAATATAATTCAGTCTGTATAAAGAACAAGTAGACGGTGTACAAGAGTCACTTCTGCTTTATTTCACTGGACAAACACTGCAAAAAAATCTTTTCATTTTTAAATCTGGGTACAGATCTCTTCTGTTTTCATCCATGGAGCAAAAATAATACCCTGGTTGTATTGTTTACACTGGATAATATCATTTTGTTTATGAAAATTGCACATTGGCCATCATGCTGTTGTATTGAATATCAGTGCATTACAGCCCAATGACAGCATGTGCTAATATTCAATATGTAAATCACATTTAACCCTTAACAGTTCAAAACAGTATGTATGTTTTAAAGTAGGAATGCATTAAACTTCTGTAAGGCAACTTTTGTAAAAACTGTTGGCAGGGAAAGAGTTAACATCTTACATTATGAGCATCATCTGATTCTTTCTTCAGATCGACAGCAGTGAGGAATCAAAAATCATTTCATGTGTAGAGATGACAGAATCTGTTCAGATGCTTTGTGAGGTAAATGTGTTTCTGCTCATCTAATCAGACTTTATCCTTCATTAAAAACCTCTCAGAGATTAAAATAGCAACACATGTGAGTTATTTAAGCTCTTGTACACATGATCTTCTGTCACGAGTTAAAGCTGTAAACTCTCAGTTTATTAATGTAAGTGATTATAAAAGTGTTTTTAATTCAGGAGACGATTGAAGAGAACGTGAAGAAAAACTCAATCAGTTGTGATGCTCAGTTTGTGTCTGATGTCCTCGATGAGGTGAGACACGTTTACATTCACACTGTCTATCATAAATCACATGATAAAAAGGATTGAAAGTCCTTCAGATGTCAGAGATCCTCAGATGAAGGTCATGAATGCTCCTCAGATCCGTTTACATCATTAAAGAGATTTCTTACAGCTGCTGTGGTGTTGTTGTTGTTGTTTTTACAGAGCACAGATGAGAAGATCTCAATGTCTTCAGTCCTCACTGAGGTACAAAACTACAGTAAACCTGCACTGAAGTCTAAACTACACCTCCTTCCCAACAGAACGACAACAATAATACAGTTGGGTTGTGTAATATTTTTTTTATTCTTTTGAACAGAAGGCAGTCGACAGAAAGAAGCCGGTGAATGGTTTGCACTCGAGCGTTCCTGAAACATTAGAAATTCAACACGCTAGAGATATCTCACAACTTTACAGTGAGGTAAGAATCAAAGAGTGCATTGTGTGTAAGTTTATGGCGAGTGTTTAATGATGTGTTATTGTACAGAGACAATACAGAGAGGAGGGCAAGAGAGATCTGTGTTTCAATCTGTATTCACTGATGCCTGACACTGCAGAAACTCAGTTTGCTCGAGAGATCTCTGATGTACAGAGTCAGGTAAACACACAACATCTCTTACAAACGTACAGTCACGTGTGTGTTTCATCTCTTTCATACGACACCGCTGATGTTTTACAGCTGAAATATAAAGCAGACGGAAAGAAGAATCTGGGTTGTAGTCTCTACTCACAACTGCCCGACACCATCCAAACACAACACGCCAAACTGATGACGGATCTACAGAGCGATGTAACGCAAACATTCATCTCTACACACTTCATCATCTGAATCTGCTGTTATATTGTCTGAAAGTTTTTCATGTTTATCAGAATAAGTACAAAGAGGCCTGCAGAAAAGACGTTTCTAAAAGTCTCTACTCACAACTACCTGAAACGCTTGAGACACAACACGCCAGAGAGGCCAACCTGCTTCAGAGTGAGGTACACAAACACACACACACATGTCAATGAAGACATACCTTTGATTGAAGTCGTTTAATATAAAAGCTGATTGTGTTTTTGATTAATCAGATTAAATATAAAGATGGACAGATGGGTGGATCGAGTTCACTGTACTGCACACTGCCTGACACTCCAGAGATTCAGTTTGCCAGAGAGATGACAGAAATCATCAGTGAGGTAAATCAGACACTCGTACAGTCAAACAACCTGTACTACAATATCAGACCAAAACACCGTATGTGTGCGTCTCTTCTGTTGTGTGTGTGTGTAGAATAAATACAGAGAACAGGGCAAGAGGAGCATCAGCAGCAGTATTTACTCTCAACTGTCTGATACACCAGAAACAGAGTTCAGCAGAAGCGTCAGTGATCTTCAGAGCGAGGTACTTAAACATGAACCTCATTTATCCTCTGATGTAAAAAACTAATAAAGCACTGATAGATTACTGTAAATAATCCAATGATGATCTCTCTCAGGTGAAATATAAATCAGGTGTTAAAGATCAGATGAGTAAATCTCTGTACCATCAGCTGCCTGAAACTCTTGAGACTCAACACGCTAAACAAGCTTCACATCTTCAGAGTCAGGTAACAAATCAACATTTTCAAAACAAAGGCACAAATTTATGTCAAAATATGTCAGTGCAAGTCCTGTCTGGGAAACCACCCCTTAGTCAATATATATTATAAATAACGGCTGTCATATTAAACTAGACATGCTTTTCCATCTTGCATGGAAATAACCCTTATATTATACAGTGTATATATATACAAGCAGGAGTTTGATATTACATAAAGAATCTGCAATAATACCATAACAATATAGAGAAATGATATCCACATAATTAAAGCATAAAGAAATGATGTTATCATTCATCATGAAGAGCACAACACACTTACACAATAAAAACACGGACATCCTTAAGATTGCAGCTGGACCATTACAAGATAAGATTTACACTCACACTTATGTTCATGTGTTTATTATATTTTAAAAAGCACACACAGATGAATCTTGAAGAGATATTTTGAGTAATGGTGTATTTTGTGTTTAGGTGAAGTATAAAGAGGACAGTAAAGAGATGATGAACACTCATTTATACTCAACAACAGAATCTCCACACAATCTGTTTGTCAAGCATCAGATGGAGCTGCAGAGTCAGGTGAAAATCTCTCAAATAAAACACTCTTTTCATTCATTCATTCATTCATTCACATCACCAATAGAACAACAACATAGACACTCCTATCACACAAGTTTTCTACGTCACTCTTCTGATGATAATGTTTGCTTTGTGTTTCAGATGAAATATAAAGAGGATTTAAAGGAGAACTGCAGTAATCTTTACTCTCTCATGCCTGAAACACTGGACACACAGTTTGCCAAACACACCAGTGAAATACAGAGTGATGTATGAAACACAGATAATAAATCTTCATACAGTACAGTATGTGTATATGAAGTGTGTTTAATGTGTTGGATACAGGTGAAATATAAATCAGGTGTTAAAGATCAGATGAGTAAATCTCTGTACCATCAGCTGCCTGAAACTCTCGAGACTCAACACGCTAAACAAGCTTCACATCTTCAGAGTCAGGTAACAACACATTTACTCTCTCTGGTGTGTCGTGTGTACGTCTGTCATGTAAAAGTTGTTGTGTTGTTGATTTAGGTGTTATATAAAGGGACGGGGAAAGGCGATTTCTCAGGGTCCACCTTCACTTCGGTTCCAGACTCAGTAGAGATGAAGTTTGTTCAGGACGTCTCTCGTGTCATCAGCGAGGTGAAGATTAATTTCACTTCTGATTCGTTCACAACAGCGTGGACGGTTTTCTGTTTATTGTTTGGATGTTTTTCAGATTGATTATCGTGAGGAGGGCAGGAAAATCCTCTCGTCCAGTGTTTATTCACAGATGCCACAGACGCTAGAGACTCAGTTTGTGAAATCAGTGTCAGAACTCCAGAGTGAGGTGAAGAATAAACATCAAATATTTTTATTGATCCGTCAATTATTGATCGAGTGATGTTGGAAGAGGTTAAAAATCATCATAGTTTTGTTTACTGAGACATTTTCATTTCCAAGTGTTGTTGTCTTTTATATATACATATATAAATGATGTTCATGAAGGAACTGTGTGTTTATTCCTTAAGGTGAAATATAAGAAGTCTGGGAACGTCAACAACGCACTGTATTCTAGCCTGTCAGAGACGCTGGACACACAACATGCTAAACACGCCAGTGACATCATCAGTGAGGTCATTCAAACATCACACTTCTTTATTTGTGAGCAGGCTTCAGTTTTCCTCAATCTTCAGATTATTTTCTCTGATGCAGGTGAAATATAAGCAGAGTTTGCCCAGTCCTCTGTTCGCTCATCTGTCTGATACACTTCAGATGCAAACGCTCAGAGAGATTAATGACACACAGAGAGAGGTACGAAACACTTCACATCATGTTTGTCCAACTCTGATATATGTTTTATAGAGCACAGTGACAGACTGATATATTCATCACAGATGTTTTTCTGCAGAGACATCACATCTATTCATGTTTCATATCAGAATGATTCAAACATTTTGATTCTGTTCTCAGGTCAGACACAAACAGAAAGATGATCAGAAAAGTCTTTATTCAGTCTTACCTGAGACTTCACAAACTCAGTTGGCCAAACACATGAGTGACATCCAGAGCGAGGTACAATAATACTTCATTTTCATTCACCTTTAACCTTTATATGAAGACGTTTCTGAAGCTGTGTTTGATTTCAGATTCAGTACAAACTTGATGGTAAAAAGGAGGCAGAGAGTAATTTATACAGCCTGATGCCTGAAACACTTCAAACTCAACACGCTAAAGACGCATATGAGCTTCAGAGCGACGTACGTGAGTGTGTGTGTGAGAGAGAAAGTATAAACAGTTTTTGTCATTTAAGTACACAGAGAGAGAGAGAGAGACTGAGTGTAAAACTAACACATGATCATATATATATATATATATAAAGTCTCTGTATGTGTGTTTAGATTAAATATAAAGAAAATCATGGAACAGACGCTCAGTCTCTTTACTCCCATCTGCCCGAGACACAAGACACTCGACATGCCAAACACGCCGCAGAGATACAGAGTGAGGTATCTACTACACATCAACATTTCTTTAGATGAGTTTAGATTTAGGTAAGAACTGATGGATGTGTTTTACCTACAGCTGAAATACAGAGAGACGGTGAAGAAAGATCTGAGGTCATCCTTATATTCTCAGATGTCAATCACACCAGAGATACAGCTGGCCAAAGATCTCAGCACGCTTCAGAGTCAGGTATGAATAAATCTGCATCTACATCTACAGCAGCATCACTCCAGCTCATGTTCATGTGTTTCAGGTGAAATATAAGAGCGATGGACAGAAGAACGTCAGTGTTTATTCTCAACTATCAGAAACTCCAGAAACTCAGTTTGTAAAGACATTAAGTGAACTCCAGAGTGAGGTGAGATTTATCATTATATCGTTTACTGATTCATCTGAATCCAGTCTGATGGGTTTGTTTGTATTTGATTCAGGTGAAATATAAATCAGGTGTTAAAGATCAGATGAGTAAATCTCTGTACCACCAGCTGCCTGAAACTCTCGAGACTCAACATGCTAAACAAGCTTCACATCTTCAGAGTCAGGTACTGTCAATCATCTGTCCTTAGACCTCTGCTAATACCGTGTGAAGTTTAAACTATATGATTTCTCTCTTGTATTAGATGAAATATAAAGAAAGACATCAGAAAGAAGATTCGTCTTCAGTTTATTCACAACTGTCTGAAACCCCTGAGACTCAGATGGCCAGAGAAAAGAGCGATCTTTACAGCGACGTAAAGTTTACATCAGTTTCAGTCTTATTGAACACCTGATCAGTTTATCTGTGATGTGATTCAGTTGTGTTGAATGTGCAGGTGAAATATAAAGAGGACGGGAGGAGAAACATCTCTTCGTGTCTTTACTCTCTGATGCCTGAAACACTGGAAACAAAGTTTGCTAAAGATCAGTGTGCACTACTGAGTGAGGTAATGTTGATTTGTGTTTGTCTGTAATATTAACTCATTTGATTTGTGGTGTCTTTCTGTAAATGACTTTCACTTGACTAGCAGTGTTAGTTTCAATACATAACTATCATCTCTAGCTGGTTGTGTTTGTTTGACTGATATTCTTGTGTGTTTTGTGTAGAATAACTACAAGCGAGAGACTCGAGATGAATTATCAGACTGTCTGTATTCACAACTGCCTGAAACACTTCACACACAGTTTGTAAAAGAAGTGACGCCGCTCATCAGTGAGGTGATCTACAGATGTGTCTTTAAATGGCTTTATATTATGGTGTGGTTTCTAGTCTGTGGTATTAAGTCTAGTCCCAGACTAAGATGCATCTTTAAGATGACTTATCTAAAAACAACTTGCATTGACATATCATTAAATATATCAGTGGCATTGTTTTGTGTCAAGATGCACACCAGTAATGTTCATTTGTAAGGTCTGTTCGTAAAATTGCTTTAAGGGGACATTTCACAATCTTTTTGAAGATGTCAAATAAATCTTCCCCAGAGTACAGTACATATGTGAAGTTTTAGCTCAAAATACCCCACAGATCATTTATTATAATGTGTTTAAATGCAAAAATGTGTTGTTTTTGGGTGTGTCAGATTTTAAAGTGCTATGGTAGTCCTGGCTTTATCTAAACCCAGTCTGGGAAACCGCCCCTATAACAAATATATGTAACAGACATGCAAACATTAAAGTTTAAATAACAGCGTTTAATGATATTTTCCCAAATCCTTCATGTTTAACTGTTGATTGATATTTTAGAGTAAATATAAAGCGTCGGGTAAGAAGGAGATGAGCACAGCTTTATATCACACACTGCCTGAGACTAAAGACATTCAACACGCCAGAGACGCTTCAGAGATACAGAGTCAGGTGATGTCACGTCTGTCTTTATCTTTATTAAACTTCTGCTTTAAATGAAAAGATCAAAACTAAACTTAAATAATGTTTATTTCTCTAACACAATGCAGAAAGTCATATTGTCCTGTTTTAAATGTGTTCAATAAAGTCAAAGATGAGCATTGAATGAAGATGTGATTGATGATGTCATCTGTAGTCAGTTGTATGAACGCATGTGTTTCTCTCATGAACAGATTAAATATAAAGATGGGAAGAAACTTCAGTCATCCAGCGTTTACTCACAGATGACACAAACACCTCAGACTGAATTTGCTGCAAAAATCAGCGAGCAGCAGAGTGATGTAAACGCACACGAATCATTCATCAGATCTCAACATTTAGTGTGAAAGCTCCATGAGAAACCTGACCTGTCTGTTGGTTTATGTTTGACAGAATAAATACAGAGAGGCGGGCAGAAAAACCCTCAACACTTGTGTTTATTCTCAACTCCCTGAGACGACAGAGACGCAGTTTATCAAGACAGTGACAGAACTACAGAGTCATGTGAGTAGACTGAAGACTTTATGTGTTGTCCATCCAGCTGAATAAGAGAAGATGATTATAAATCAACATGATGTCTGATGTATAAAGACTATAAGACTGATGGTGTCATTTTAGATTCAATATAAAGACGCAGCTAAGAAGCAGAAGTCCAGTGCTTTATATTCACTGATGCCAGAGACTTTGGACACACAACACGCCAGAGACGCCATGCAACTTCTGAGTCAGGTACGACACATGAGCCGTGTGTCACGCGTGTGTCAGGATTAATATATTAAAATAAAGATTTACTCTTATTACAGAGTAAATACACAGAGGACGCAAAGAAAGAGATTTCACAGAGTCTTTACACACGACTGCCAGAGACCACAGAAACACAACATGCCAAAAACATCACTGAACAACTGAGTCAGGTGTGTGTGTGTGTCTGTGTGTGTTTATGTGTTTATATACTCATTTCTGACTGTGTGATTTGTTTCTCTCAGAATAAATACAAGCAGAAAGGCAAAGAGGAGATTTGCAAAAGCATTTATTCACAGCTGCCCATCACACAAGAGATGCAGTTTGCCAAACAGATGACAGATCTCCAGAGTGATGTATGTGTGCTTGTGTGTTTGTGTATCTATTACAAGTAGAGTCATTTCTGTAATCTTCTGCTGTTGTGTTGTGATTTGTGTGTTTTGTGTAGAATAACTACAAGCGAGAGACTCGAGATGAATTATCAGACTGTCTGTATTCACAACTGCCTGAAACGCTTCACACACAGTTTGTTAAAGAAGTGACGCCGCTCATCAGTGAGGTGATCTTCTCTTTATCATCTCAGTTTACTGTTAACACGTTTGAACTGTTTGACTTTGGTGTTTTCCTGCTGGTTTTACAGGTTGATGTTAGATTATCATTTCAAAAACAAACTTTTTATTTAAAGAAATCTGAATCTCATGAGTACTGATCCTGTGTAAATAATGTTTGAATGTAGAAAAAATATAAAGAAGAAGGAAAAAAGAAGATGGAGAACTGCTTGTATGCACATCTGCCCCAAACTATTGAAACACAACACGCCAAAGAACTGACACAACTGTACAGTCAGGTACACACACACACACACACACCCCAAACACATAATGTTTTTATACTGTTTTACCTTTAAGCCCAACTGTATATTATATCATCTAACCCAGTGTTTCTTAAACGTTTCTGTGTGCGCCCCCTTTATGTCGCGTGCATCCCTTCGTGCCCCCCAAAGAAAATTCATGATATAAAACAATCTCAAACTTTATACAATTTAGTGCTGTTGGTTAGTAGATTTATTTTTCTGAGATTTAATTGCACAGAATTTATGATGAATTAATTTATTTTAAAATAAAACTGGGCCCCCCCGGCACCATCTCACACCCACCAATTCGAGAACCACTGCCCTAATCTAAGCTTCACAGAAAACCTTAACGTATAAAAATGACCATTCAGTATAATTTTTAACTCATTTGGTTTACAAGGACACAAGAGGTTATATGGAGGTTATGTGGAGGTTATTTGGAGTTTATATGGTGGTTATGTGGAGGTTATATGGTGGTTATATGGAGGTTATACATGTGCCTTATTCCAGGGTTTCTCAAATCTACCCAGGTGGCCTGGTGCCCTGCAGAGTTTAACCTGTGATTATCTAGTGATCATGAAGACATTGATAAGTTTGCTCAGGTGTGTTTGATCATCTTTCTCTCATCTACAGAAGAATTATAGAGACGCAGGTAAACAGGAAACACAATCATGTCTGTATGCTCAGATGCCTCAAACCATTGAGACGGTGTTTGCTAAACAAGTCTCCAAACATCTGAGTGATGTGAGTAGAAACATTATACTACATTATAGATTATACACAATGTTTTTATACATTTTCTGTGTGTGTGTGTGTGTGTGTGTGTGCGTGCGTGCGTGCGTGGATGATGTTATAATATTGTGTTTTGTTACGCATGATAATCAGTTTTCTGTGTCTTCTGTAGAAAGTATATAAAGAGAAGTTTGAGTCTGAGAAAGGAAAATCTGACTACACACATATGATGAATCTTCCTGATGTCACACACGCCACACAGGTCAACAAACACCAGAGTGATGTAAGCAACACATGCACTGTATATACACACACAAACACACACACGTGCACACATACATGTTAACAGTATATTGTTATTGTTATAGGTGATGTATCGCAGAGGGAAAGAGGAACTTCATAAATACAGTGAAGTGATGGACAGACCAGACATCCTTAATGCCACACGAGCCACTAAACTTGCCAGTGACGTGAGTCTTACACACACACACACACACACACACATTAATATTTCATTATGTGTTGTGTATGAAATTATGTGTTGTGTTGATTATATGTGTTGTGTAACTTAAATGTGTTGTGTTGATTATATGTGTTGCATTGATTATATGTGTTGTGTATTAAATTATATTTGTTGCATTGATTATATGTGTTGTGTTACTTAAATGTGTTGTGTTGATTATATGTGTTGCATTGATTATACATGTTGTGTTGATTATATGTGTTGTGTTGATTAGATGTGTTGTGTTGATTATATGTGTTGTGTTACTTAAATGTGTTGTGTTGATTAGATGTGTTGTGTTGATTAGATGTGTTGTGTTGATTATATGTGTTGTGTTACTTAAATGTGTTGTGTTGATTAGATGTGTTGCATTGATTATATGTGTTGTGTTACTTAAATGTGTTGCATTGATTATATGTGTTGTGTTGATTATATGTGTTGTGTTACTTAAATGTGTTGTGTTGATTAGATGTGTTGCATTGATTATATGTGTTGTGTTACTTAAATGTGTTGCATTGATTATATGTGTTGTGTAGATTATATGTGTTGTGTTACTTAAATGTGTTGTGTTGATTAGATGTGTTGTGTTGATTATATGTGTTGTGTTACTTAAATGTGTTGTGTTGATTAGATGTGTTGCATTGATTATATGTGTTGTGTTACTTAAATGTGTTGCATTGATTATATGTGTTGTGTAGATTATATGTGTTGTGTTTATTCATTATTATTTATCCTCACAGGTGGCCTATAAGAACCAAAGTAAATCTGAGACATTTGACCAGCGTGCGCTGCTGGAGAGACCTGATATACAACACGCTAAACAAGCCAATATACTG